>NC_056457.1:28464813-28504813 GCF_018296145.1 Oncorhynchus tshawytscha | reverse complement strand
ATTAGCCATGGATGGAGATGGGTATTTTGACTTGTGGTTTTACTTAATTCTCTGTACTGGTCAATGATTATAACAGCGATTCTGATCCAACCATTAACTCATACATTGTGACCCTGGACTGAGAGAAATTCAACACGTAGCTAGATGTAGAAGGCTAATGTTAACTAGTGTTGGGTTCTGAGAGTATGAAATATACTTATACATGTCACTGAGGGAGTGCTGATGTTTACAGGGGCCAGAAGTTAACAGTTATCTGTAGGAGGAAGGTATATAGTATATATCTTATCTTTATGTACATATTCTTTATCCCTTTAAACTTGTGTCTATAAGGTAGTAGTTGTGGAATTGTTAGGTTAGATTACTTGTTCGTTATTACTGCATTGTCGGAACTAGAAGCACAAGTATTTCGCTACACTCGCATTAACATCTGCTAACCGTGTGTATGTGACCATTAACATCTGCTAACCATGTGTATGTGACCATTAACATCTGCTAACCATGTGTATGTGACCATTAACATCTGCTAACCATGTGAATGTGACCATTAACATCTGCTAACCATGTGTATGTAACCATTAACATCTGCTAACCATGTGTATGTGACCATTAACATCTGCTAACCATGTGTATGTGACCATTAACATCTGCTAACCATGTGTATGTGACCATTAACATCTGCTAACCATGTGAATGTGACCATTAACATCTGCTAACCATGTGTATGTGACCATTAACATCTGCTAACCATGTGTATGTGACCATTAACATCTGCTAACCATGTGTATGTGACCATTAACATCTGCTAACCATGTGTATGTGACCATTAACATCTGCTAACCATGTGTATGTGACCATTAACATCTGCTAACCATGTGTATGTGACAAATACAATTTGATTTGATTTGATTTTAGTAAGCTTGGAATGTGTTGAGTGCAGGGAAGCAATCACATGTGGCAGGCATTGATACAGGGAGAGAGCCATGGATTAGTGATGAAAAGGGTTCAAGGTCAGGTTAGGTCACGTTAAGGGAGAAAGAAAAGTTTATTATTTAGTGTCCTGCCGAGCAGTAAAGATACAATGTTTGTACAGATGTGTAGGAGGAGACTCCGCCTAGGAGGAAGGGTTAAATATCAGTGCTTGTACAGATGTGTAGGAGGAGACTCAGCCTAGGAGGAAGGGTTAAATATCAGTGCTTGTACAGATGTGTAGGAGGAGACTCAGCCTAGGAGGAAGGGTTAAATATCAGTGCTTGTACAGATGTGTAGGAGGAGACTCAGCCTAGGAGGAAGGGTTAAATATCAGTGCTTGTACAGATGTGTAGGAGGAGACTCAGCCTAGGAGGAAGGGTTAAATATCAGTGCTTGTACAGATGTGTAGGAGGAGACTCAGCCTAGGAGGAAGGGTTAAATATCAGTGCTTGTACAGATGTGTAGGAGGAGACTCAGCCTAGGAGGAAGGGTTAAATATCAGTGCTTGTACAGATGTGTAGGAGGAGACTCAGCCTAGGAGGAAGGGTTAAATATCAGTGCTTGTACAGATGTGTAGGAGGAGACTCAGCCTAGGAGGAAGGGTTAAATATCAGTGCTTGTACAGATGTGTAGGAGGAGACTCAGCCTAGGAGGAAGGGTTAAATATCAGTGCTTGTACAGATGTGTAGGAGGAGAAAGGGTTAAATATCAGTGCTTGTACAGATGTGTAGGAGGAGAAAGGGTTAAATATCAGTGCTTGTACAGATGTGTAGGAGGAGAAAGGGTTAAATATCAGTGCTTGTACAGATGTGTAGGAGGAGAAAGGGTTAAATATCAGTGCTTGTACAGATGTGTAGGAGGAGAAAGGGTTAAATATCAGTGCTTGTACAGATGTGTAGGAGGAGACTCAGCCTAGGAGGAAGGGTTAAATATCAGTGCTTGTACAGATGTGTAGGAGGAGACTCAGCCTAGGAGGAAGGGTTAAATATCAGTGCTTGTACAGATGTGTAGGAGGAGACTCAGCCTAGGAGGAAGGGTTAAATATCAGTGCTTGTACAGATGTGTAGGAGGAGACTCAGCCTAGGAGGAAGGGTTAAATATCAGTGCTTGTGTGAAAATGTTTTTGTTTAATGCAGCTGTATTGATCTTCTGGGAAGGTTAAACTTGGTTGAGCTAACTCTGTTGGTGATTTCCGGTCACAACTTGAAGACTTGTTTACGTGCTGCTGTGCAGTTTGTTGCTAACCTTACTTTGCTACCTGCCACCTTTACGGTTTTTACTTTTTAAATACCGTTTTATATTTTTATTTTGTTCTTCACTTGTCTTTTTTCATTCAAAGGTTTTACTCCGGACGCTTTATCTGAACGTGGTTCGTCAGAACCTCCACCAGCCAAAGCTAAGTAGTAACATTAACATTATGCCTTCTAATTGCAGTCGCTGTACTCATAATATACAGGAGAACGATCGCCTTGTGGCGAGGATAGCTGTGCTGCAAGCCCAGCTTCAGACGCAATCATTAGGCAAGGGTTATTTAAGTGTAGGAAAGGATGAAACCGCATCTGTCTCACCAATAAGTACAGATAGTAGTATAAATCCCCTTGCACAGTCCCTGCAGACGGACAATATTCTCATGGCTCCTGGAAGGAAATGCTGTAGGAACGCTCAACCGGTGTTGCTCATTTAGTCGACAGAAACTTTCAACCGGTTCTCCCCAACGGGTCGGAGTCAGAGGCCGAGCCTTCTCGTCTCTCCGCCTCCTGTTATGGGGTCTGAGACGCCGAAGCTTCCCACCATTAGCTCTGACAAATTGAAAACCCTAGTCACTGGAGATTCCATTACCCGCAGTATTAGACTTAAAACGAATCCTCCAGTGATCATACACTGTTTACCAGGGGGCAGGGCTACTGACGTTAAGGCTAATCTGAAGATGGTGCTGGCTAAAGCTAAAACTGGCGAGTGTAGAGAGTATGGGGATATTGTTATCCAAGTCAGCACCAACAATGTTAGGATGAAACAGTCAGAGATCACCAAGCGCAACATAGCTTCAGCGTGTAAATCAGCTAGAAAGATGTGTCGGCATTGAGTAATTTTCTCTGGCCCCCTCCCAGGTAGGGGGAGTGATGAGCTCTACAGTCATGGCCTCTAAACCTTCAAGCTGCATACTGGAACCTATTCCAACTAAACTACTGAGAGCTGCTTCCTATGCTTGGCCCTCCTATGTTGAACATAATGAATGGCTCCCTATCCACCGGATGTGTACCAAACTCACTAAAAGTGCCAGTAATAAAGCCTCTCTTGAAAAAGACAAACCTTGACCCAGAAAATATAAAAATGCATTATCGTGTCTCCCATTCCTCTCAAAAATTGTAGAAAATGTTCCTCACTGCCTTCCTCACTGCCTTCCTGAAGACAAATAATGTATACGAAACGCTTCAGTCTGGTTTTAGAGTCCATCATAGCACTGAGCCTGCACTTGTGAAGGTGGTATATGACCTTTTAATGGCATCAGACCGAGGCTCTGCATTTGTCCTCGTGCTCCTAGACCTTAGTGTTGATTTTGATACCATCGATCACCACAATCTTTTGGAGAGATTGGAAACAATACACAGCTGTACATTTCGATGAAACATGGTGAAGCCCTCCCTGGAAGCCTGTGTTTAAGACATAAGGAAGTGGATGGTGGTAAATGTTCTACTTTTAAACTCAGACAAAACAGAGATGCTTGTTCTAGGTCCCAAGAAACAAATAGATCTTCTGTTGAATCTGACAATTAATCTTGATGGCTGGACAGTCGTCTCAAAAAAAACTTGTGAAGGACCTTGGCGTTACTCTGGACCCTGATCTCTCTTTTGACAAACATATTATGACTGTTTCAAGGACAGCTTTTTTCCATCTACGTAACATTGCAAAAATCAGAAACTTTCTATCCAAAAATGATGCAGAAAAATGTATTGGCTTGCTCCTACCTATCTTTCCGATTTGGTCCTGCCGTACATACCTACACGTACGCTACAGTCACAAGATGCAGGCCTCCTTACTGTCCCTAGAATTTCTCAGCAAACAGCTGGAGGCAGGGCTTTCTCCTATAGAGCTCCATTTTTATGGAATGGTCTGCCTATCCATGTGAGAGATGCGGACTCGGTCTCCACCTTTAAGTCTTGATTGAAGACTTATCTCTTTTGTAGGTTCTATGATTGAGTGTAGTCTGGCCCAGGAGTATGAAGGTGAACGGAAAGGCACTGGAGCAACGAACCGCCCTTGCTGTCTCTGCCTGGCCGGTTCCCCTCTCTCCACTGGGATTTTCTACCTTCTAACCCTATTACAGGGGCTGAGTCACTGGCTTACTGGTCCTCTTCCATGCTGTCCCTAGGAGGGGTACGTCATTTGAGTGGGTTGAGTCACTGACGGGATCTTCCTGTCTGGGTTGGCGCCCCCCCCTCGGGTTCGTGCCGTGGGGGAGATCTTCGTGAGCTATACTCGGCCTTGACTCAGAAGAGTAAGTTGGTGGTTGAATAGATCCCTCTAATGGTGTGGGGGCTGTGCTTTGGCAACGTGGGTGGGGTTATATCCTTCTGTTTGGCCCTGTCCAGGGGTATCGTCGGACAGGGCCACAGTGTCTCCCGACCCCTCCTGTCTCAGCCTCCAGTATTTATGCTGCAATAGTTTATGTGTCGGGGAGATAGGGTCAGTCTTATTTGGAGTATTTCTCCTGTCTTATCCGGTGTCCTGTGTGAATTTAAGTCTGCTCTCTCTAATTCTCTCTGTCTTTTTCTCTCTCTGTTTCTCTCGGAGGACCTGAGCCCTAGGACCATGCCTCAGGACTACCTCGCCTGATGACTCCTTGCTGTCCACAGTCCACCTGGTTGTGCTGTTGCTCCAGTTTCAACTGTTCTGCCTGCGGCTATGGAACCATTGCCTGTTCACCGGACGTACTAACTGTGCCAGACCTGCTTTTTAAAACTTTCTAGAGACAGCAGGTGCGGTAGAGATACTCTGAATGATCAGCTATGAAAAGCCAATTGACATCTAATCTTGAGGTGCTGACCTGTTGCACTCTCTCCAACCACTGTGATTATTATTATCTGACCCTGCTGTTCATCTATGAACATTTGAACATCTTGGCCATGTTCTCTTATAATCTTCACCCGGCACAGCCAGAAGAGGACTGGCCACCCCTCAGAGCCTGGTTCCTCTCTAGGTTTTTTCCTAGGTTCCTTCCTTTCTGGTGAGTTTTTCCTAGCCACCGTGCTTCTACACCTGCATTGCTTGCTGTTTGGGGTTTTAGGCTGGGTTTCTGTACAGCACTTTGTGACATCAGCTGATGTAAGACTGACTGATTGATTGATCATAATGTCCGGTGAGTTTTTTACTCTGAGAATTAGAACCTAACTCTAGCTAACCTTGACTATGAAAGGAAGTTAAGCTAGCAAGCAATCATTTTAGCCAGGTAGCCTAGGACAACAAAACATTTAAGTGTGTACTGTATGACAGAGTCATAGACCATTTTGTCAACATGAGAGAGGAGGATGGCATTGGTCAATATGTTTTTTCTACACACACACACACACAGAACACACAGGACACACACACACACACACACACACACACACACACACACACACACACACACACAGGATCAGGACCCTGGATCGTCACCATATTTAGCTTACGTGGATTAGACTAAACTTGTTCTTGGTATCTTTTAGTTGTCACTGTATTAGACTAAGCATAGTTGATTTGATGATGTTGAAGTTGGAATGGTGCTCGAATAGTGAAGGCAGCTCCTGTTTCCTTGCGACTTGCGGTAACCTTGGTTCTAAATCAATAGTTGTTTAGTGATCTGAAAAGGTCGGAAAACTAACTTCTTGATCATGCTGTAAGTTATGTAACTGTTTATTACATACAATATGTGTTGTCACCAGACAGATGTTGCGCTCCGGTTTAGTGATGAAACAAAGGTGTGGTTGAATTTGTTCTGCCACTGTGTCTTCTTACTGTCTCAGCCTTAGGCCTATATATCACAGTCGCAAGGCACATGAACTACCAGGTTAAAGAGAAAACAAGGCAATTATCACAACACATAGGTTGTAATATGGCTTTTTTCCCCTGGCCTGGCTTCCCCGGTGATTTTACCCAGGCACCGCTACTGCAGCCTTGTCTGCGACCACAGCCCCATACTACAAATGTCGTTTGAGGAGTTAGCAAGATAACTTTGGTTAACTCTTGAGTTCAACTCGAGATAACTGGTACCACGAATGTGGCTCACCTTTTAGCCAGGTACATTTATATGTCAACGAATCCTACAGATCTAACCTGCTCCAGAGAAGACTTTCTCAGGGCGAAGCACATTTTATTCGGAATGAAGTATCTGAGCCACGAGTTGTGGACCAATGAAATCGGATTCCTCTAGGAAAGATTGCTTCATCATCCAATCCATTTCAGGAAGGCAACTGATTAAATATTTTATTAAACAAATGTTTTTGTGTGTTCAAAAATCACGTTACACATTTGGTAATGACAATGCATTTCAAACTTCACGCACATTTTACGTTTGTATGACTTAATAAAATGATTTTACTGATAGGAGTGGGGAAGAAATGTGCTCGTGCATTGGCAACTACGCCAAAGTACGACAATAAAGATGGCACTTCTAAAAGTATTTTTGACACATTAGCCTGCTGAATTTGCCAGATAACTTTTCTTTCATTTTGATTTCGGCACCAATGAAAAAGTGGCACTGACTTGGCAATGGATTTATGTTTCAGCATTGTCTCAATGAAGAGTTCGACGTTCGACTAGCCATGTGCTACGTGCACACGCAGTTACAAGCCTGCTACAGTTAGCGGCAGGCGGATGAGTAATATCCACCGTTGTAGTACGGATGAAGCCTGAGCTGGAATGGGAAGCTAACTGAAGCTGGACAGATTTAGTAAACTCTGAGCAGATCTAGCTTGCTTCATAGGATACCCCTCTGTAGACTCATGTTAGTTCCCTGATCTTGTGACTAGGCTTTAGCTCAGCAGACAAATGTTTTTGTTGAGCTGTGCAGATGATTCGGGATCAATACCTGTTAGAAAGACAGACAGACAGAGAGACAGACAGACAGACAGAGAGACAGACAGACACACCGACAGACAGACAGACAGACAGACAGACAGACAGACAGAGAGACAGACAGACAGACAGACAGACAGACAGACAGACAGACACAGACAGACAGACAGACAGACAGACAGACAGACAGACAGACAGACAGACAGACAGACAGACAGACAGACAGACAGACAGAAAAAAAAGAGAACTATCATCAAAAATCTACTAAATGTCTCTACTTTGACCATGAGTGAGAGCATGACCTTGTGAACTACTGCTAACCTAATACTACAAAATCTGGAACACTTCACTGAAAGACATTGGCCCACTGGAGTTGGGACTCGGGAGTCCTGTGTGTGTGTGTGTGTGTGTGTGTGTGTGTGTGTGTAAGGTTATCACTGTGGGTCAATCTCCATGAATGATCAGCTTGATTTAAAGTGTGATCATTTACAGTTACTATAACCCACGTTTCAACCAAGCCCCAAGTCTGCTATTAATGATAAAAATAAATATTTATTTATTTAACCTTTATTTATTAACTAGGCAAGTCCTCTTTAATTTCCTCTTTTAACATCTTTAACTTTCTGCATTTTACACAATAATAATTTTCCTATTTCTATCAATTGTTTGTAGTTCTGGAAGCGATGCTTCTCTCAAAGCCTGAAGATGGCGCTCTTTCTACATGTGAGCCTCTCAACCTGGATGCCTCTGTGTGTGTGTGTGTGTGTGTGTGTGTGTGTGTGTGTGTGTGTGTGTGTGTGTGTGTGTGTGTGTGTGTGTGTGTGTGTGTGTGTGTGTGTGTGTGCGTGCGTGCGTGCGTGCGTGCCTGTGTATTAGCTACAGACCGGGCGAGCTGCCTAGCCTGCCTCTCCAGCGCTATTGCCTCCCGTTGCTGTGCATCGCTCCAGTCTATTGCTTTGTAGTCTAACACCGCTTCGCCGCTTCCTCCTTTCCTCCTCTCCCCGCCTATGCCTCTCCCTCTCCCGGTCAGCATCCAGCGAATGGTCAGTCCCCCTGACCACCTGCAGGGAACGGTGAGAGAGTAGCTCCGTCCTGAGCACACTGCGGACTGCTGAAAGCTGCCAAAGGAAGACGTGGATATAAGTGTCGTTGTTGCCGTTACCGGGGATTGTATTTTGGTAAGTGCAAAGTCATCCCGCTTTACCGTGTTTTAGTTTCCCTCCCTCATCCTCTTCCATCTTGTCACACAGTGAGGAGCGGGAGATGAGATGCTCTAGCCTGGCAGAGGACCAATATGAGCCAGGGTGTTTTCAATGCGTACCGTTATGCAGTTGCAGATCGTGCATGAATCCTATTTTTACGCAGTTGAAGCGGCTATATGGAGTAGTTTAAAGATGAAAGAGACTCGTTATAAACGCTAAGTTGATAATAGAATAAATTCTAAATAAGAATTTCTTCTTAACTGACTTACCTAGTTTAATAAAGGTAAAATAAAAAATAGGTTTATAGACAGTAATGTACATTACATTAGGAACCGTGGTCATGGGGGAAGCCGTTAAATTCTGACGGTGCTGAGCAAGCTCACCCTAGACTATTTTGCGCGTGTGGATTTGGCTCGAGTTCAGTATACCGACTGACCCACATTTAGCTTACCGTTAACGGCGCGTGAGGCATATATATAGAGAGAGACCAAATGTAAACAATAGCAGATTCACACATAGCAGTATACCCGTTTGATATTGTTCTACAATGAATACTGTTTTTTTAAAGTAGCCTAACATACGTTGGAGATGAATCAACATCTAAAACAAAACAATGCATCTGCAAATACAGGCGTGGAAACAGAAGGAAAGAGATGGATGGTGTTTGGGGTGGTGATAAAACCAGGGAGAAATGTGAATTCTCCCATTCTCCGTTTCTCACACTCCTGTCTTGGTTTAATCGATAGCTGTGGTGGGCGTAAGGGAGGGGTTTGCATGGGCAGTATTTTGACTTTGGGATGGAGAAGAGGAAGAGGGTGGGGGTAATGTTTGGAATTTCCATCTATGCATAGATGTGTACCCAGGAGCATTTTTTTTGTTAAGATACCTCTGGTTAACCAATTTCAAATAATATTCTTAGTGTATTATTTAAGTACCAACAGCAAGAACAAATTTGGCAACACAGACAAAGCTCCTTGTCGAACCTCAAAAGTGTCCATCAACTCAAAGTCCAGTTTCACAGACACACACACACACACACACACACACACACACACACACACACACACACACACACACACACACACACACACACACACTAGGGCACTTGGGTACTGAGCTGAATCGCTCCTCTTTTTATTTTATTTTGATTTTGATATAACCTTTATTTAACTAGGTAAGTCAAGAACAAATTCGTATTTACAATGTAAGCCTACCAAGAGGCAAAAGATCTCCCGTGGGAACGGGGGCTGGGATAAAACAAAATAAAGTAGGAGACAGTAGGAGACACCAGAACATTACATAAAGAGAGATCTAAGACAACAACATAATATGGTAGCAACACAATCTGACAACACAACATGACAACACAACATGGTAGCAAAAAACAACATGACAACCCAACTTGGTAGCAGCACAACATGACAACACAGCATGGTAGCAACACAACATGACAACACAGCATGGTAGCAACACAACATGGTAGCAACAAACAACATGACAACCCAACTTGGTAGCAGCACAACATGACAACACAGCATGGTAGCAACACAACATGACAACACAGCATGGTAGCAACACAACATGACAACACAGCATGGTAGCAACACAACATGACAACACAGCATGGTAGCAGCACAACATGGTAGCAACAATATGACAACACAGCATGGTAGCAGCACAACATGACAACACAGCATGGTAGCAGCAACAACATGCCAACAACATGGTAGCAGCACAACATGGTAGCAACACAACATGGTAGCAACAATATGACAACACAGCATGGTAGCAGCACAACACGACAACACAGCATGGTAGCAGCAACAACATGCCAACAACATGGTAGCAACACAACATGACAACACAGCATGGTAGCAACACAACATGGTAGCAACAATATGACAACACAGCATGGTAGCAGCACAACATGACAACACAGCATGGTAGCAACACAACATGACAACACAGCATGGTAGCAACACAACATGGTAGCAACAATATGACAACACAGCATGGTAGCAGCACAACATGACAACACAGCATGGTAGCAGCACAACATGCCAACAACATGGTAGCAGCACAACATGGTACAAACATTGTTGGCACAGACAACAGCACGAAGGACAAAAAGGTAGAGACAGCAATACATCACGTGAAACAGCCACAACTGTCAGTAAGAGGAGCCATGTTTGAGTCTTGAATGAAGAGATGGAGATAAAACTGTCCAGTTTAAGTGTTTTTTGAAGCTCATTCCAGTCGCTAGCCGCAGTGAACTGAAAAGAGGAGCGACCCAGGGATGTGTGTGCTTTGGGGACCTTTAATGTGACTGGCAGAACAGGTGTTGTATGTGGAGGATGAGGGCTGCAGTAGATATCTCAGATAGGGGGGAGTGAGGCCTAAGAGTGTTTTTATAAATAAGCATCAACCAGTGGGTCTTGCGACGGGTATACAGAGATGACCAGTTTACAGAGAAGTATAGAGTGCAGTGATGTGTCCTAAAAGGAGCTTTGGTGACAAATCTGATGGTCGAATGGTAAAGAACACCTCGGCGCTCGAGAGCACCCTTACCTGCCAATCTATAAATTACGTCTAGCATGGGTAGGATGGTCATCTGAATCAGGGTTAGTTTGGCAGCTGGGGTGAGAGAGGAGTGATTATGATTGAGGAAACCAAGTCTAGAGACAACATTAACCTGCAGCTTGGATACAGTGCTTTCGGGAAAACAGATTTTAGACATTTTTGCTAATGTATTAATTACAAAAAACTGATATCACATTTACGTAAGTATTCAGACCATTTACTCAGTACTTTGTTGAAGCACCTTTGGCAGTGATTACAGCCTTGAGTTTTATTGGGTATAACGCTATAAGCCTGGCACACCTGTATTTAGGGAGATTATCCCATTCTTCTCTGTAGATCGTCTCAAGCTCTGTCAGGTTGGATGGGGAGACTTGAACCCGAAGCCACTCCTGCGTTGTCTTGGCTGTGTGCTTATGGTTGCTATCCTGTTGGTTTTCAATAAGGATCTCTCTGTACTTTGCTCCGTTCATCTTTCCCTCGATCCTGACGAGTCTCCCAGTCCCTGCCGCTGAAAAACATCCTCACAGCATGATGCTACAATTACCATGCTTCACCTTAGGGATGGTGCCAGGTGTCCTCCAGACGTGACGCTTGGCATTCAGGCCAAAGTGTTCAATCTTGGTTTCATCAGATCAGAGAATCTTGTTTCTCATGTTCTAAGAGTTGTTTAGGTGCCTTTTGGCAAACTCCAAGTGGGCTGTCATGTGCCTTTTACTGAGGAGTGGCTTCCGTCTGGCCACTCAACCATAAAGGCTTGATTGGTGGAGTGCTGCAGAGATGGTTGTCCTTCTGGAAGGCTCTCCCATCTCTACAGAGGAACTCTGGGGCTCTGTCAGACTGACCATCGGGTTCTTGGTCACCCCCCTGACCAAGGCCCTTCTCCTCTGATTGCTCAGCTCTAGGAAGAGTCTTGATTGTTCTAAACTTCTTCCATGTGAGATTGATGGAGGCCACCGTGTTCTTAGGGACCTTCAATGCTTCAGAATTGTTTTAGTACCCTTCCCCAGATCTGTGCCTTGACACAATCCTGTCTTGGATTTCTACGGACAGTTCCTTTGACCTCATGGCTTGGTTTTTGCTCTGACATCCACTGTCAACTGACCTTATACAGTGGGGCAAAAACAGTATTTAGTCAGCCACCAATTGTGCAAGTTCTCCCACTTAAAAAGATGAGAGAGGCCTGTAATTTTCATCATAGGTACACTTCAACTATGACAGACAAAATGACAACAAAAAAAACAGAAAATCACATTGTAGGATTTTTAATGAATTTATTTGCAAATTATGGTGGAAAATAAGTATTTGGTCAATAACAAAAGTTTATCTCATTACTTTATTATATACCCTTTGTTGGCAATGACAGAGGTCAAACGTTTTCTGTAAGTCTTCAAAAGGTTTTCACACCCTGTTGCTGGTATTTTTGCCCATTCCTCCATGCAGATCTGCTCTAGAGCAGTGATGTTTTGGGGCTGTTGCTGGGCAACACGGACTTTCAACTCCCTCCAAAGATTTTCTATGGGGTTGAGATCTGGAGACTGGCTAGGCCACTCCAGGACCTTGAAGGACCGCCTTCGTTGCCCGGGCGGTGTGTTTGGGATCATTGTCATGCTGAAAGACCCAGCCACGTTTCATCTTCAATGCCCTTGCTGATGGAAGGAGATTTTCACTCAAAATCTCACGATACATGGCCCCATTCATTCTTTCCTTTACACGGATCAGTCGTCCTGGTCCCTTTGCAGAAAAACAACCCCAAAGCATGATGTTTCCACCCCCATGCTTCACAGTAGGTATGGTGTTCTTTGGATGCAACTCAGCATTCTTTGTCCTCCAAACATGACGAGTTGAGTTTTTACCAAAAAGTTATATTTTGGTTTCATCTGACCATATGACATTCTTCCAATCTTCTTCTGGATCATCCAAATGCTCTCTAGCAAACTTCAGACGGGCCTGGACATGTACTGTATTAAGCAGGGGGACACTTCTGGCACTGCAGGATTTGAGTCCCTTGCGGCGTAGTGTGTTACTGATGGTAGGCTTTTTTACTTTGGTCCCAGCTCTCTGCAGGTCATTCACTAGGTCCCCCCGTGTGGTTCTGGGACTTTTGTTCACTGTTCTTGTGATCATTTTGACCCCACAGGGTGAGATCTTGGGTGGAGCCCCAGATCGAGGGAGATTATCCGTGGTCTTGTATGTCTTCCATTTCCTAATAATTGCTCCCACAGTTGATTTCTTCAACCAAGCTGCTTACCTATTGCAGATTCAGTCTTCCCAGCCTGGTGCAGGTCTACAATTTTGTTTCTGGTGTCCTTTGACAACTCTTTGGTCTTGGCCATAGTGGAGTTTGGAGTGTGACTGTTTGAGGTTGTGGACAGGTGTCTTTTATACTGATAACAAGTTCAAACAGGTGCCATTAATACAGGTAACGAGTGCAGGACAGAGGAGCCTCTTAAAGAAGAAATTACAGGTCTGTGAGAGCCAGAAATCTTGCTTGTTTGTAGGTGACCAAATACTTATTTTGCACCATAATTTGCAAATAAATTCATAAAAAATCCTACAATGTGATTTTATGGATTTTTTTTCTCATTTTGTCTGTCATAGTTGAAGTGTACCTATGATGACAATTACAGGCCTCTCTCATCTTTTTAAGTGGGAGAACATGCACAGTTGGTGGCTGACTAAATACTTTTTTGCCCCACTGTATAGACAGGTGTTTGCCTTTCCAAATCATGTCCATTCGATTTAATTTACCACAGGTGGACTCCAATCAAGTTGTAGAACCATCTCAAGGATGATCAATGGAAACAGGAGGCACCTGAGCTCAATTTCGAGTATCTTAGAAAAGGGTCTGAATTCTGATGTAAATTTCTGTTTTTTTAATAAAAAAAAAAGAAAATGCAAAAATGTCTAAAAACACCTTTTGATTTGTCATTATGGGGTATTGTGTGTAGATTGATGAAGACAAAAATATATTTTATCAATTTTAGAATAAGGCTGTAACGTAACAAAATGTGGAAAAAGTCAAGGAGTCTGAATACTTCCCAAATGCCCTGTTTGTGCTGAGAGAAAGACAGTGTACCCATACTTCCAAACACTTGTATGAGGTGACTACCTCAAGCTCTAAACCCTCAGAGGTAGGAATCACACCGGTGGGGGCAATTCTTCTTACCAAAACACGTTACCTTTGTTTTGGAGGTGTTCAGACCAATGTTAAGGGCAGAATAAAGCTTGCTGGGCACTAAGAAAGCTTTGCGTTTAACACAAAATCTGGGGAGGGGCCAGCTATGTATAGGACTATTATCTGCATATGAATGGGTGATTGCTTCCTACTGCCTGAGCTATGTCGTTGATGTAAATTGAGAAAATTGTGGGGCCTAGAATCGAGCCTTGGGGTACTCACTTGGTGACAGGCAGTGGCTTAGACAGCAGATGTTCTGAATTTACACATTGCACTCTTTGAATGAGGTAGTTAGCAAACCTTGCCCAAAAATCATTCAGAGACACCAAGAATCCTTAGCAGACCCACAGGAATGGCATGGTCTACCGTATCAATGGCTTGGGCCAAGTCAATAAAAATAGCAGCACAACATTGCTTAGAATAAAGTGTAATGGTGACATCATTTTGCACCTTTAAGGTTGCATAGACACATCCATAACCTGAGCAGAAATCAGATTGCATACCAGAGAGAATATTATAGACATCAAGAAAGCCAGTCAGTTGATTATTGTCAGTGTTTTCCAACATGTTTTATAACAGGGCAAGATAGAAATTGACCTACAACAGTTAGGATCAGCTTGAACTCCCACTTGAAATAAAGGATGCGCTGTGGCTGCCTTCCAAGCACTGGGAAACTCCCCAGAGAGCAGAGGCAGGCTCAGCGATAATAGGAGCTGCAACCTTAAAAAGGAAAGAGTCTACACCAGGGCTGCCCAACCCTCTTCCTGGAGATCTACTGTCCTATGGGTTTTCAGTCCAACCCTCTTCCTGGAGCTCTACCGTCCTGTGGGTTTTCAGTCCAACCCTCTTCCTGGAGATCTACCGTCCTGTGGGTTTTCAGTCCAACCCTCTTCCTGGAGCTCTACCGTCCTGTGGGTTTTCAGTCCAACCCTCTTCCTGGAGATCTACCGTCCTGTGGGTTTTCAGTCCAACCCTCTTCCTGGAGCTCTACCGTCCTGTGGGTTTTCAGTCCAACCCTCTTCCTGGAGATCTACCGTCCTGTGGTTTTTCTATCCAAATTTACTCTGGACACCTTATTCATCCATGCTACTCAATACTGCCCCCAGCCATAAGAAGTTATTCAAACGATGGGCTATATGTTTTGATTTTTAATACATTCTAAGGCTGTATGATGCAACTAATGATGATATAAAAAAGTTGCATGAGCTCTGCTTTGTTTTATGTGCAGGCTGTACACACTTCATCAGTCTCTCATTCACAATTTGACAAGCACTTGATAATGCCTAAAATTTCCCAACACCATCCCCTTTGTGTGACCATAATGCCCTCTAAAAAAAATCCCTGCCTTTTGCAGCCAATGGCCATTGTGCCCTTGGGCTGAATATAATAATGATAATTCCCTTCTCCCTGTGTGCTGCGTGCTCCAAAGCATCTCTAACTCGCATGGCTCTCCATCACGTGACTTTCTCACAGGCTACAAGTGAAGACAGACACATCGGGGATGCAACTGCGAGCATCCTTATCCAATTCCGAAGTGTATATTGAAGATATTGGAAGAACTGACAACAGTTACTTTTTGTCGGCCAACAAGATGAGTAGGCCTAACAAACAGCAAAAGCACTATCCTATGTCAATCTACTATCACACATAGTACAAACGTTGACCTATTCTGTGCGAGAAATACATTTTCCAGACATAGTCTGGGACAGTTGTGGGATACGATAGATCCCAAATTAATACAACCACAAGCATCCCCCCAAAAAATTACGCGATGAGGCTGACATAGCAGATCAGAACATTTAGCTAAAATGTTTATAAACTATTAGGCTATTTCTTGACATTATAAGTGCAGCAATGTGCACATGGTAGCAGGCTATAAGTGTGAATGTTCCATTAGCAGGAAAACAACATTATCAAAAGTGACCATCAATGTGATTCTGCTTGTAATGCTTTTATTATAAAGGTGCATTTTATATGGTGAAAATTATCTTCCCCAAACTTGAAACTCACACTGCTTATGTATGTAGTTAGGTTCTATACACCTTGTAAAGCAGATTAATGTGCTTAATTGTAAGAAGTTATTAGGCCACTTAAGTTGTGATGCAAACCTTATTCAAACCTATAGGACTATGGGCTAGTCTACATGAGGTGTGATACTAACCTTATTCAAACATATAGGACTATGGGCTAGGCTACATGAGGTGTGATACTAACCTTATTCAAACATATAGGACTATGGGCTAGGCTACATGAGGTGTGATACTAACCTTATTCAAACATATAGGACTATGGGCTAGGCTACATGAGGTGTGATACTAACCTTATTCAAACAAACAGGCTACATGAGTGACTATGGGCTAGGCTACATGAGGTGTGATACTAACCTTATTAAAACATATAGGACTATGGGCTAGGTTACATGAGGTGTGATACTAACCTTATTAAAACATATAGGACTATGGGCTAGTCTACATGAGGTGTGATATTAACCTTATTAAAACATATAGGACTATGGGCTAGGCTACATGAGGTGTGATACTAACCTTATTAAAACATATAGGATTATGGGCTAGGCTACATGAGGTGTGATACTAACCTTATTAAAACATATAGGATTATGGGCTAGGCTACATGAGGTGTGATACTAACCTTATTAAAACATATAGGATTATGGGCTAGGCTACATGAGGTGTGATACTAACCTTATTAAAACATATAGGATTATGGGCTAGGCTACATGAGGTGTGCGACTATAATTAGAAAAAGTCGCAAAAAAAAGGCATTGGTTCTTCCCTTACGCTGGGCATTTCAAAAAAATATATATATTTCACCTTTATTTTACCAGGTAAGCTAGTTGAGAACAAGTTCTCATTTACAACTGTGACCTGGCCAAGATAAAGCAAAGCAGTGCGACACAAACAACAACACAGAGTTACACAATGAATAAACAATAAACAAGTCAATAACGCAGTAGAAAAAAATAAAGTATATATACAGTGTGTGCAAATGGCATGAGGAGGTAGGCAATAAATAGGCCATAGTAGCAAAGTAATTACAGTTTAGCAAAATAACACTGGAGTGATAAATAGCAGATAATAATGTGTAAGTAGAGATACTGGTGTGCAAAAGAGCAAAAAGTAAATAAAAACAATATGGGGATGAGGTATGTAGATTGGGTGGGCTATTTACAGATGGGCCATGTACAGCTGCAGCGATCGGTTAGCTGATGTTTAAAGTTAGGCATCATTCACAAGTGATAATATATAATTCACAGGTGATAGGCTAACATTGTCACCTATCACACTATTCTTGCAGGTAGGCGATACTCCTGTTGTAAAGAGAATCAATGTGCTTAACATTAGTAAAGTTGAGAAATAAATATAGTAGGTCTAGTCTACAGAAAGCTGATGGGATCCTCCTATGTTTTCTCCTGAAATTGCATAGACTATTGAAATGTTGCACAACATGAGCTCATGGGCTCTCATGAAGTGCTTGATTAGATTTTTGATCACATTTGCATTTATGTCAGACTGATTACAGGAACAATAGAGTGCTGACAACCAGGCAGTTAGCAAGTTTGGTAGGTTACTAATGACCATCAACAGCATCAGCGCTTGGAGAAGCCATGTGGAATTTGACTGCCTTCGTGACTGCTGGTGTGGAAGTAATATGGTCATCATAACAGCCCTATCTGACCCAGATTTTTTTGGGGGGGTCAAGTTTAACGTACTCCTTTAGCACCTCAGACTCAGTGAGTGCCTGCAGATAGAAGCTGTGTAGTGGGGCAGGGGGAAAATGGGAGGAACTAGTTGTATTATAAGGGCCGGGAGATGAGGAAGTGTTGGACGGGCAAGGAGGAAAATAGGAATTCTGACTAAATGAAGTGATGATTAAAGAGCTCAGCCATGCGCTCCTTGTCAGTAATAACCACATCATCAACATTAAGGGACATAGGCAGCTGTGAGGAGGAGGGTTTATTCTCCAGGTCTTTCACCGTTGTCCAGAACTTCTTGGGTTTAGACCCACAGAGAGAGAACTGCTCCTTAAAGTAACTAACTTTGGCCTTCCGGATACCCTGAGTGCACTTTTTTTTTCATTTGCCTGAACGACAGCCAGTCAGCCTGAGTACTTGTGTGTCAAGCTTTTCGCCAAATGTTGTTCCCGAGGTTTAGTAACTCTGCCAGATTACGGTCGAACCAGGAGCTGAAGCTGTTTTTAAATATCTTTATTGGGGCATGCTTGTTAACAATACCACTGAAAAGATAAAATAAGGCCTAAGCATCTTTGACAGAGCAGATCAAGCTGATTGTATACCAATTTACAAAGGCCAGGTCATGAAGGAAGGCTTGCTCATTAACGTTTTTCGGAAACGTCTATGACAAATCAAGACAGGTTGTTTAACTGAGCAGCCATTATGAACACAGGCTGTAAAACCGTGATAACTAAGTTCATTACAGAAAACACCAGGAGAGAGCAGGTAGGGTACAGGTCGGTGCTGATGGTAGACGATAACATCCAGCAACAGTCAACAAAGAGTCATTTGAAAGCTTAATGCTTAAAACCAGCAAATCAAATTGTTTGGGGACAGACTTGTTGGAGACAACTGTGTACTGAAGTTGTTCCTTGGTAAGTCTTACCGAAAAAGGTTATAACCAGAAAGGTTAACATCCGTTTTCAGAACACTCTTTCTGAACCGTGTTTCAGTAATGACCAACACATCTGGATTGGAGCTGTGAACCCACACTTTCAATTGATCAATTTTAGGTAATAAGCTTCTAGTGTTAATGTGCTGAAAACCCAGGCTTTTACGAGAGGAAATCAGTGAAGCAGATATCAGAGCACAAGTCAGAATTGGGGCTTCCAAATGTCCAGATCTCATCAGCAGCAATACAATCAGGACACGGCAGAGGACAGCGAGAGCTCTGCAGTGTTGATGTTTTATGACATTTGACTGTGCATCAGATGGCAATAAGATCATATTGTACAGCGATTTCATCGGGTAACATGAACACCTAACTGGCAAGAGGGGGTTAGAATAGGATGGGAGGCCAATAATCCGTGTAACCGATAGAAAGTCAGAGTCACCATTGTGGGAACAAACATTGCCTGTCACATGGTCGGGCAAACGAGCAAGTTCATAGTCAACAAAGAGTGCAGGATGTAAAATGTATATAGGTTCAGAATGGTAGGGTTTGTGGGAAATAAGTAAGGAACATATATTTTTTAAAGATATGTATACACTACCGTTCAAAAGGTCAGGTCACTTAGAAATGTTCTTGTTTTCCATGAAAACATACATGAAATGAGTTGCAAAATGAATAGGAAATATAGTCAAGACGTTGACAAGGTTATAAATAATGATTTTTAATGTAAATAATAATTGTGTCCTTCAAACTTTGCTTTCGACAAAGAATCCTCCATTTGCAGCAATTGCAGCCTTGCAGACCTTTGGCATTCTAGTTGTCAATTTGTTGAGGTAATCTGAAGAGATTTCACCCCATGCTTCCTGAAGCACTTTCCACAAGTTGGATTGGCTTGATTGGCACTTCTTAAGTACCATACGGTCAAGCTGATCCCACAACAGCTCAATAGGGTTGAGATCCGGTGACTCTGCTGGCCACTCCATTATAGATAGAATACCAGCTGACTGCTTCTTCCCTCAATCGTTCTTGCGTAGTTTGTAGTTTGGAGCTGTGCTTTGGGTCATTGTCCTGTTGTAGGAGGAAATTGGCTCCAATTAAGTGCCATCCACAGGGTATGGCATGGCGTTGCAAAAATGGAGTGATAGCCTTCCTTCTTCAAGATCCATTTTACCCTGTACAAATCTCCCACTTTACCACCACCAAAGCACCCCCAGACCATCACATTGCCTCCACCATTTTTGACAGATGGCGTCAAGCACTCCTCCCGCATCTTTTCATTTATTCTGCATCTCACAAATGTTTTCTTTGTAATCCGAACACCTCAAACTTAGATTTGTCTGTCCATAACACTTTTTTCCAATCTTCCTCTGTCCTGTGTCTGTGTTCTTTTGCCCATCTCAATCTTTTCTCTTTATTGGCCACTCTGAGATATGGCTTTATCCTTTGCAACTCTGCCTAGAAGGCCAGCAGCCCAGAGTCACCTCTTCACTGTTGACGTTGACACTGGTGTTTTGCGGGTACAATTTAACCTGTCTAGGAACTAGCGGAACCCCTCGCCAACAGCCAATGAAATTGCAAGGTGCCAAATTCAATCAACAGAAATCTCATAATTCAAATTTCTCAAACATACAAGTATTAGACACCATTTTAAAGATAAAATTCTCGTTAATCCAACCACAGTGTCCGATTTCAAAAAAGCTTTTTGGCGAAAGCAGAACATATCATTATGTTAGATCAGCAACTAGTCACAGAAAGCATACAGCGATTTTCCAACCAAAGAGAGGAGTCACAAAAAGCAGAAATAGAGATAAAATGAATCACTAACCTTTGATATTCTTCATCAGATGACACCCCTGGGACAACATATTACACAATACATGTATGTTTTGTTCGATAAAGTTCATATTTATATCCAAAATCCTCTGTTTACATTTGGCTTTGCCTCCAAAACATCCCGTGAATTTGCACAGAGCCACATCATTTTACAGAAATACTCATAACAAACATTGATAAAAGATACAAGTGTCATTCACAGAATTAAAGATATACTTCTCCTTAATGCAACCGCTGTGTCAGATTTAAAAAAATATTTAACAGAAAAAGCAAACCATGCAGTAATCTGAGACGGCGCTCAGAGACCAACACAACCCAAACAGATATCCACCATGTTGAGGTCAACAGAAGTCAGAAATAGCATTAGAAATATTCACGTTAGAAATGTGCTTTTCTTTCAAAAACAAGGACATTTCTAAGTGAAACCGAAGTCTATATATTTACCCTAAAAAATATATGAGGGATTGGAAATGATGCAGACAATTACAACGACGGAAGCTACAATCTATCCACAAAATGAAAGCTGATCTACCCCCTAAAAATGTAAAAAGAGCGCAGGAGTCATGCAGCAATTAGCACAAAGCGCAAGAAAAATACAATGGCAATGAAATAACATCCAGTAGGCTATAAAAGACTGAGATAAAAGAAAGATAGTAGGCCTATGCTAGTTCATTTAAGTGTTTCTGAATAAAGCTCACATAAGAGTCACAAGTTAATTAGCCTACATACAATTTGGATCAGTCCAATGTCTGCGGTGTGTGCATGTATGTGTGTGCTGGAGGCGAGTGAAAGCTCGGGAGAGAGGGGGGAGTGTGAAGGGGGTACCTGTACCAGACAGGGAGAGACAGGCCAGGGGAGAGGGGGAGTGTGAAGGGGGTACCTGTACCAGATAGGGGGAGACAGGCCAGGAGAGAGGGGGGAGTGTGAAGGGGGTACCTGTACCAGATAGGGGAGACAGGCCAGGGAGAGAGGGGGAGTGTGAAGGGGTACCTGTACCAGATAGGGGAGACAGGCCAGGGAGAGAGGGGGAGTGTGAATGGGGTACCTGTACCAGATAGGGGGAGACAGGCTAGGGCGGGAGGCTGAGTAGGAGAGGAAAGCTCGGGAGAGAGGGAGACAGGGAGGAGTGTGACGGAAGTACTTGTACCAGACAGGGGGAGACAGGCCAGGGCGGGAGGCTGAGTAGGAGAGGAAAGCTCAGGAGAGAGGGAGACAGGGAGGAGTGTGACAGGAGTACCTGTACCAGACAGGTGGAGACAGGGAGGAGTGTGATGAGAGTACCTGTACCAGACAGGGGGAGACAGGGAGGAGTGTGACAGGAATTCCTGTACCAGACAGGGGGAGACAGGGAGGAGTGTAAAGGGAGTACCTGTACCAGACAGGGTGCGTGGTGGGGCAGATAAAAGCTTAACGATAAACATTGGGCTAAGGAAAACCCCAAACGCCAGTACAAACATTAAATTCCAAAGCCAGATTAAACAGCAAAAAAATAGAAAAAAATGTAGCGTATTCGTCACAATCGTGTTCTCATTCTCACTTTCTTTCTCTATCTATCCAACCTCTTAATTTCCAAAAGATTACCCTCTTTGTGCGGTATAAGTCATTAATGGGTGTGAAGTGCTTTGTCCTTCATTATGTGAGCAGTTGTATGCTCAGTGAGGTGAATATATCCCTCTCTCTCTCTCTCACTCTGCAAGGGGAGGGAAAGTGTTTTGTATTGAAGAAGGCAACCAATCTGTTTATCTGCCGGACCGGTAGCACACGACAGAAAGTTCACACTGTTCTAGAACGTTTACCTGGGAGTTTGTGTTTGTGTGTGTCTGTGTGTGTGTGTGTGTGTGTGTGTGTGTGTAATTCCATAATTCATTTTTTTGTTGATGGTGGTAAAAAATGCTGTCTCAGGCACTGCTTCAGAATCTTCCATAACTGTTCAATTGGGTTGAGGTTTGATGTTGTAGACCTGGTGGTCCAGGAGGTTTGATGTTGTAGACCTGGTGGTCCAGGAGGTTTGATGTTGTAGACCTGGTGGTCCAGGAGGTTTGATGTTGTAGACCTGGTGGTCCAGGAGGTTTGATGTTGTAGACCTGGTGGTCCAGGAGGTTTGATGTTGTAGACCTGGTGGTCCAGGAGGTTTGATGTTGTAGACCTGGTGGTCCAGGAGGTTTGATGTTGTAGACCTGGTGGTCCAGGAGGTTTGATGTTGTAGACCTGGTGGTCCAGGAGGTTTGATGTTGTAGACCTGGTGGTCCAGGAGGTTTGATGTTGTCAGACCTGGTGGTCCAGGAGGTTTGATGTTGTAGACCTGGTGGTCCAGGAGGTTTGATGTTGAAGACCTGGTGGTCCAGGAGGTTTGATGTTGTAGACCTGGTGGTCCAGGAGGTTTGATGTTGTAGACCTGGTGGTCCAGGAGGTTTGATGTTGTAGACCTGGTGGTCCAGGAGGTTTGATGTTGTAGACCTGGGGGTGTTGTAGACCTGGTGGTCCAGGAGGTGTGGTGTTGTAGACCTGGTGGTGTTGTAGACCTGGTGGTCCAGGAGGTGTGGTGTTGTAGACCTGGTGGTGTTGTAGACCTGGAGGTGTTGTAGACGTGTGGCTGTGGTGAGTGTGGTCTCATCCAAAACAACAATATATGTCAGCCTGTAAGGACCAAGGAACTGAAACAAGGAGCAGGTACAAGGAAAGGAGAGTTGAGAGAAGGCTGCTGTTGTCTGTCTCTCTAGAGGACAGCATCTCTTTCCCCTCCTAATGAGCCACTCTGCAGATTGGTTTCCCTCACTTCCTCCTCCCTCCTCCCTCATACATCCCTCCATTCGGGAGAAAGAGAGAGGGGTAGAGGGAGGCAGAGAGACATAAACAGAGACAGAGAGAGAGAGCGATAGAGTTAGAGAGAGCGAGAGACACAGAGAGGCAGAGTAAAATGGTGAGAGAATGAAAGAGAGAGAATGGCAGAGAAATCACAACATGATGTGCAGTGCTATAATTATCATCAATTATTCCAATGGTGGCTTTTTATCCAAATGGCGGGAGGCATTAGCATACAGACTAAGGCCTGGTGAAAGTGATACGTCTGTGGTGGCCGCACCATGTGCACAGTGTTTTTTGCCTGCCTGCCTGCCTGTCGCTCTCCCCGACGCAGCAGATTGGTAATTGGTTGGGATAGCCAGGGCTCCCAAGGCTAATTGAGCATCAAAGAGAAGCCTTGCCTGTTGAGCGAAGATCATCATGATTTCCCCAGGCGTGAATAATCTATCCCAGAGTTACCCCTAACGTGGGGTGAGGAGGTGGGAGGGATGCGTGTTTGAGAGTGTGTGTGTGTGAGTGAGAGGTGGGTAGTAGAGGTTGACAATAGCTGTTATCTCATGTTGGACACACATTTCTAGCTTTGTCTTGCTGGGAGTTGGTTTTTCTGACTCTGCACTAAAATGATATGGTCTGCATTTTCCCCTCTATACCATCATATTATTCAGGGGTTGTAAGGTGTCTACACACACAACATTGATGTATTGTAAGTGGCCGGCCACGGAACACAATGTAGTCTGTGTGTGCATCACAGCTGTTTAAATATACATGTCCATGTCGCTATTTAGACTGGAGGTAGCTAGACTGTAGCTAGTAGACTGTAGCTAGTAGACTGGAGCTAGTAGACTGGAGCTAGTAGACTGTAGCTAGTAGACTGGAGCTAGTAGACTGGAGGTAATCAGACTGGAGCTAGTAGACTGTAGCTAGTAGACTGGAGCTAGTAGACTGGAGGTAATCAGACTGGAGCTAGTAGACTGTAGCTAGTAGACTGGAGCTAGTAGACTGGAGGTAATCAGACTGGAGCTAGTAGACTGGAGCTAGTAGACTGGAGCTAGCTAGACTGGAGCTAGTAGACTGGAGCTAGCTAGACTGGAGCTAGTAGACTGGAGCTAGTAGACTGGAGCTAGTAGACTGGAGGTAATCAGACTGGAGCTAGTAGACTGGAGCTTGTAGACTGGAGCTAACTAGACTGGAGCTAGCTAGACTGGAGCTAGTAGACTGGAGACTGGAGCTAGACTGGAGCTAGTAGACTGGAGCTAGTAGACTGGAGCTAGTAGACTGGAAGCTAGCTAGACTGGAGCTAGTAGACTGGAGCTAGTAGACTGGAGCTAGTAGACTGAAGCTAGCTAGACTGGAGCTAACTAGACTGGAGCTAGCTAGACAGGAGCAAGTAGACTGGAGGTAACCAGACTGGAGCTAGCTAGACTGGAGCTAGTAGACTGGAGCTAGTAGACTGGAGCTAGTAGACTGAAGCTAGTAGACTGGAGGTAACCAGACTGGAGCTAGTAGACTGGAGCTAGCCAGACTGCAGCTAGCTTGACTGGAACTAGTAGACTGGAGCTAGTAGAATGGAGCTAACTAGACTGGAGCTAGTAGACTGGAGCTAACTAGACTGGAGCTAACTAGACTGGAGCTAGCTAGACTGGAGCTAATAGACTGGAGGTAACCAGACTGGAGCTAGTAGACTGGAGCTAGCTAGACTGGAGCTAGTAGACTGGAGGTAACCAGACTGGAGCTAGCTAGACTGGAGCTAGTAGACTGGAGGTAACCAGACTGGAGCTAGTAGACTGGGGGTAACTAGACTGGAGCTAGCTAGACTGGAGCTAACTAGACTGGCGCTAGCTAGACTGTAGCTAGCTAGACTGGAGGTAACCAGACTGGAGCTAGCTAAATAGCCTGCATTCTGCCTTACTATCCAGGTCTGTGCCCAAACAATTTGAGCTTCTACTTTTAAAAATCCACCTTTCCAGAAACAAGTCTCTCACCATTGCCGCTTGCTATAGACCACCTTCTGACCCCAGTTGTGCCCTGGGCACAATATGTGAATTGATCTCCCCCCATCTATATTCAGAGCTCGTGCTGTTAGGTGACCTAAACTGGGACATGCTTACAACCCCGGCCATTTTACAATCTAAGCTTGATGCCCTTAATCTCACACAAAGTATCAATGAACCCACCAGGTACAACCCCAAATCTGTAAACGCAGGCACCCTCATATATATTATCCTAACCAACCTGCCCTCTAAATACACCTCTGCTGTCTTCAACCAGGATCTCAGCGATCACTGTCTCATTGCTTGCGTCCGTAATGGGTCAGCGGTCAAACGACCACCCCTCATCACTGTCAAACGCTCCCTAAAACACTTCAGCAGGCCTTTTTAATCGACCTGGCCCGGGTATCCTGGAAGGATATTGACCTCATTCCGTTAGTAGTAGATGCCTGATTATTCTTTAAAAATGATTTTCTCGCAATCTTAAATAAGCATGCCCCATTAAAAAAAATGTAGAACCAGTAACAGATGTAGCCCGTGGTTCACTCCAGTCCAGACTGTCCTTGACCAGCACAAAAACATCCTGTGGCGTACGGCATTAGAATCGAATAGCCCCCGCGATATGCAACCTTTCAGGGAAGTTAAAATTATCTGCCGAAATTGTTGCAACCCCTATTACTAGCCTTTTCAACCTCTCTTTCGTATCGTCTGAGATCCCCAAAGATTGTAAAGCCGCGGTCATCCCCTTCTTCAAAGAGGGAGACACTCTAGACCCAAACTGTTACAGATTTATATCCATCCTACCCTGCCTTTCTAAGGTCTTCAAAAGCCAAGTTAAAGATCACCGACCATTTTGAATCCCACTGTACCTTCTCCGCTATGCAATCTGGTTTCTGAGCTGGTCATGGATGCACCTCAGCCACGCTCAAGGTCCTAAACGATATCATAACCGCCATCAATAAGAGACAATACTGTGCAGCTTTATTCATCGACCTGGCCAAGGCTTTTGACTCTGTCAATCACCACATTCTTATTGGCAGACTCAACAGCCTTGGTTTCTCAAATGACTGCCTCGCCTGGTTCACCAACTACTTTTCAGAGTTCAGGTGTCAAATCGGAGGGCCTGTTGTCTGGACCTCTGGAAGTCTCTATGGGGGTGCCACAGGGTTCAATTCTCGGGTCGACTCTCTTCTCTGTATACATCAATGTCAATGTCGCTCTTGTTGCTGGTGATTCTCTAATCCACCTCTACGCAGACGACACCATTCTGTATACTTCTGGCCCTTCTTTGGATACTGTGTTAACTAACTTCCAAATGAGCTTCAATGCCATACAACTCTCCTTCTGTGGCCTCCAACTGCTCTTAAATGCTAGTAAAACTAAATGCATGCTCTTCAACCGATCGCTGCCTGCACCTTCCCGCCCGTCCAGCGGGAAGGTGGACGGTTCTGACTTAGAATATGTGGACATCTACAAATACGTAGGTGTCTGGTTAGTCTGTAAACTCTCCTTGCAGACTCATATTAAGCATCTCCAATTCAAAATTAAATCCAGAATCTGCTTCCTATTTCTCAACAAAGAATCCTTCACTCATGCTGCCAAACATACCCTCGTAAAACGGACCATCCTACTGATCCTTGACTTCGGCGATTTCATTTACAAAATAGCCTCCAACACTCTACCCCGCAAATTGGATGAAGTCTATCACAGTGCCATCCGTTTTGTCACCAAAGCCCCATATACCACCCACCAATGCGACCTGTATGCTCTCGTTGGCTGGCCCTCACTTCATATTCGTCGCCAAACCCACTGGCTCCAGGCCATCTATAAGTCTTTGCTAGGTAAAGCCCCGCCTTATCTCAGCTCACTGGTCACCATAGCAGCACCCACCTGTAGCACGTGCTCCAGCAGGTATATTTCACTGGTCCACCCCCAAAGCCAATTTCTCATTTGGCCGCCTTTCCTTCCAGTTGTCTGCTGCCAATGACTGGAACGAATTGCAAAAATCACTGAAGCTGGAGACTCTTACCTCCATCACTAATTTTTAGCACCAGCTGTCAGAGGAGCTCAGATCACTATATCTGTTCATAGCCCATCTGTAAATAGCTCACCCAACTACCTTATCCCCATACTTTTTTTTGCTCTTTTGCACCCCCAGTATCTCTACTTGCACATTCATCTTCTGCACATCTATCACTCCAGTCTCTTTCACTCCAGTGTCTATCACTCCAGTCTCTATCACTCCAGTCTCTATCACTCCAGTCTCTATCACTCCAGTCTCTATCACTCCAGTCTCTATCACTCCAGTCTCTATCACTCCAGTCTCTATCACTCCAGTCTCTATCACTCCAGTCTCTATCACTCCAGTCTCTATCATTCCAGTCTCTATCACTCCAGTCTCTATCACTCCAGTCTCTATCACTCCAGTGTCTATCACTCCAGTCTATATCACTCCAGTCTCTATCACTCCAGTCTCTATCACTCCAGTCTCTATCACTCCAGTCTCTATCACTCCAGTCTCAATCACTCCAGTGTTTAATTGCTAAATTGTAATTATTTTGCCACTATGGCCTATTTATTGCCTCACCTCCCTTATCCTACCTCATTTACACACACTGTATATATATTTTTCTATTGTATTTTTGACTGTATGTTTTGTTTATTCCATGTGTAACTCTATGTTGTTGTTTGTGTCGCACTGCTTTGCTTTATCTTGGCCAGGTCGCAGTTGTAAATGAGAACTTGTTCTCAACTGGCCTACCTGGTTAAATAAAGGTGAAATAATAAATAAAATAAATAAATAAAAATATATACAGTATATGATTCTCCTGTGGAGAGAGTGAGAGACAGAGAGAGAGCGAGAGATGGCGGAAAATTACATTACACATAATGTCTTCAGAAGGGGAGATATGTGTGTTTATGGTTGTGTGTTTGAGAAGCTGTTGTATTTTCTTTTTGACTGGTCAAGTGGGAAATTATGTGGGAGAAACGGTATAAATGCACTTGTGGGAAGATACGTTTCTGTCTTCATTTTCAATGTCTGTGTGGCATCTGTGATATGCATCTGTCCTGTGATCTGCCCCTGTGATCTGCCCCTGTGAGAATACGTTTTTCTTTCTGTCTCAGGTTTATAAATAATTTCCTCTCTTCAGTCCAGGTGATGGGATTGTGTTTATAGCCTATTTCACTGGTAGTTACTCTATAAAGCCTATATATAGTTATTTCTGACCAATCACGTGTCTGTGAGCCAGTATAATGGCTAGAGAGTCATTAGTTATCAGGCCCTTCACATCAATGGTTTTATCTGCTGTATCAGTAGCACTCATATTTGTGTAATCTCTGTATCATCTCTATATCATCTCTGTATCATCTCTGTATCATCTCTGTATCATCTCTGTATCGTCTCTGCCTCGCTGGCTACTACCTGTCAACAGGGTTGGGAAGGTTACGTTCTAAATGTAAATCTTTACAGTTCCTAGTTACCTGTCCAATATTGTAATCCTTAACGTAATTTTGAATTACCCAAACTCAGTAACGTAATCTGATTACTTTTAGTTACTTTTAGATTACTTTCTCCTTAAACAGTGTTAGAAGAAGACAAAATTAATAATACCAATTGAACAAAATAATTGCAGGATGAAGAATTTACAGAGCTGGCCATAGAGGGATGTTGCATGTTACTTTACAGGTTATGTAAAGTAAAAAATAAAGTAAAGTAAAGTAAAGTAAAGCTTCTTCTAAAGCTTTGCTTTTTACTTCAATACCAATAATACGATTAGGCTATGTATTTTCATTAAAAAACAAACTTTGTCAGATTTCCAGTCATTCCAATTGATTTGATCTTCAAGAATAGGACTTGGAAAGATAGATTATTCATTTTTCTTTTACCCGAGCACAACCCAAAAACAAAGGATTAATTAGCCTACACCATTGGTCATTTTGTTTTAATTTTTTAAATTTATTTAATAAAAAATAAAAAAACTTTATTTAATTAGGCAAGTCAGTCCTGTGGGGACAGGGGCTCGGATTAAAATTTTTAATAAAAATATAGGACAAAATACGCATCACGACAAGAGAGACACCACAACACTACATAAAGAGAGACCTAAGATAACAACGTAGCAAGGCAGCAACACATGACAACACAGCATGGTAGCAACACAACATGACGACAACATGGTAGCAACACAACATGGTAGCAGCACAAAACATGGTACAATTGGCGCTCCTAGTGGCCAGGGACTTAATGTAGGCAAACTTAAATGAGTTTTACCAGCATGTCACATGTGCAACTAGAGAAAAAAAATCCTAGACCACCTTTACTCCACACACAGAGATCCATACAAAGCTCTCCCCCACCCTCCATTTGGCAAATCTGACCATAATTCTATCCTCCTGATTCCTGCTTCCAAGCAAAAACTAAAGCAGGAAGTACCAGTGACTCACTCAACATGAAAGTGGTCAGATGACACGGATGCTACACTACAGGACTGTTTTGCTACAGACTGGTATATGTTCTGGGATTCATCCAATGGTGTCGAAGACATCTCAAGTCATCGGCTTCATCAATAAGTGCATCGACAATGTTGTTCCCACAGTGACCGTACGTACATATCCCAACCAGAAGCCATGGATTACAGGCAACATCAGCATCAAGCTAAATTCTAGAGCTGCCGCTGTCATGGAGCCAGAGACTAATCCGGACACTTATAAGAAATCCCGCTATGCCTTCAGACGAACCATCAATCAAGCAAATCTTCAATACAGGATTAAGATTGAATCGTATTACACTGGCTCTGACGCTCGTCAGATGTGGCAGGGCTTGAAAACTATTACAGACTACAAAGGGAAACCCAGACTCGAACTGCTGAGTGACGCGAGCCTACCAAACGAGCTAAATGCCTTTTATGCTCACTTTGAGGCAAGCAACACTGAAGCACGCACGAGAGCACCAGCTGTTCTGGATGACTGTGTGATAACGCTCTCGGCAGCTGATGTGAACAAAACCTTTAAACAGGTCAACATTCACAAAGCTGCTGGGCCAGACGGATTACCAGGACATGTACTCAAAGCATGCGTGGACCAACTGTCAATTGTCTTCACTGACATTTTTAACCTCTCCCTGACTGAGTCTGTAATACCTACATGTTTCAAGCAGACCACCATAGTCCCTGTGCCCAAGGACGCGAAGGTAACCTGCGTAAATGATTACCGCCCTGTAGCACTCAAGTCAGTAGCAATGAAGTGCTTTGAAATTTCTGGTCAACAGCATCCTCCCGGACACCCTAGACCCACTCCAATTCACATCCCACACCAACAGATCCACAGATGACGCAATCTCAATTGCACTCCACACTGCCCTTTCCCACCTGGACAAAAGGAACACCTATGTGAGAATGCTGTTCATTGACTACAGCTCATCGTAGTGCCCACTAAGCTCATCACTAAGCTAAGAACTCTGGGACTAAACACCTCCCTCTACAACTGGATCCTGGACTTCCTGACGGGCCGCCCCCAGGTCATAAGAGTAGGCAACAACACGTCTCCCACTCTGATCCTTAACACTGGGGCCACTCAGTGGTGGGTACTTAGTGCCCCTCCTGTACTCCCTGTTCATCCACGACTGTGTGGCCAAACATGACTCCAACACCATAATTACGTTTGCTGACAACACAATAGTGCTAGGCCTGATCACCGAGAATGATGAGGCGGCCTATAGGGAGGTCAGAGAACTGGCAATGTGGTGTCATTTTCCACCATAATTTGCAAATAAATTCATTAAATATCCTACAATGTGATTTTCTGGAATTTTGTCATTGCCAACACAGGGTATATAATAAAGTAATGAGATAAACTTTTGTTATTGACCAAATACTTATTTTCGACCATAATTTGCAAATAAATTCATTAAAAATCCTACAATGTAATTTTTCTGGATTTCTTTTCTCATTTTGTCTGTCATAGTTGAAGTCTACCTATGATGAAAATTACAGGCCTCTCTCATCTTTTTAAGTGGGAGAACTTGCACAATTGGTGGCTGACAATACTTTTTTGCCCCACTGAAAATAGCCTCGTTACTTTTACATTTTTTTTTTTTACTTTAGTCTATTTGGTAAATATTTTCTTAACTCTTCTTGAACTGCACTGTTAGTTAAGGGCTTGTAAGTAAGTATTTCACGGTAAGGTCTACACGTGTGACAAATAAAGTTACATTTGATTTGAAAGGGCAAGAACGAAGAGATAACAATGCATCACGCGAAGCAGCCACAACTGTCAGTAAGATTGTCCGTGATTGAGTCTTTGAATGAAGAGATGGAGATAAAACTGTCCAGTTTGAGTGTTTGCTGCAGCTCATTCCATTCGCTAGCTGCAGTGAACTGAAAAGAGGAGCGACCCAGGGATGTGTGTGCTTTGGGGACCGTGTTGTATGTGGAGGATGAGGGCTGCACTAGGTATCTCAGATAGGGGGGAGTGAGGTCTAAGAGGGTTTTATAAATAAGCATCAACCATTGGGTCTTGCGACAGGTATACAGAGATGTCCAGTTTACAGAGGAGTATAGAGTGCAGTGATGTGCCCTATAAGGAGAATTGGTGGAAAATCTGATGGCAGAATGGTAAAGAACATCTAGCCGCTCGAGAGCACCCTTACCTGCCAATCTATAAATTACGTGTCTGTAATCTAGCATGGGTAAGATGGTCTTCTGAATCAGGGTTAGTTTGGCAGCTGGGGTGAAAGAGGAGCGATTAGAGGATAGAGGAAACAAAGTATAGATTTAACCTTAGCCTGCAGCTTGGATATGTGCTGAGAGAAGGACAGTGTACTGTCTAACCATACTCCCAAGTACTTGTATGAGGTGACTATCTCATGCCTCTAAACCCTCAGAGGTTGTAATCACACCTGTGTGGAGAGGGTCATTCATCTTACAAAACCACATGATCTTTGTTTTGGAGGTGTTCAGAGCTTGTTGGATACTAACAAATCTTTGTCGTAGAGCATTTAACACAAACTTCGGGGAGGGCCCAGCTGAGTATAGGACTGTATCATCTGCATATAAATGGGTGAGAGAGCTTCCTACTGCCTGAGCTATGTTGTTGATGTAAATTGAGAAGAGCGTGGGGCCTAGGAGCCTTGGGGTACTCCCTTGGTGACAGGCAGTGTCTGAGACAGCAGATGTTCTGACTTCATACACTGCACTCTTTGAGAGAGGTAGTTAGCAAACCAGGCCAAAGACCCCTCAGAGACAACAATACTCCTTAGTCGGCCCACAAGAATGGAATGGTCTACCGTATCAAAAGCTTTGGCTAAGTCAATAAAAACAGCAGCACAATATTGCTTAGAATCAAGGGTAATGGTGACATCATTGAAGTCATTTAAGGTTGCAGTGACACATCCATAACCTGAGCAGAAACCAGATTGCATACCAGAGAGAATACTATAGACATCGAGAAAGCTAGTCAGTTGATTATTGACAAGTTTTTCCAACACTTTTGATGAACAGGGAAAAATATGAATTGGCATATAACAATTAGGATCAGCTTGATCTCTCCCTTTAAGTTAAAGGGTGCACTGTGGCTGCATTTCAAGCACTGGGAACCTCACCAGAAAGGAGAGACAGGTTGAAAAGGTCAGAGATGGGCTTGGTGATGATAGGGGCAGCAACCTTAAAGAAGAAAGGGTCTAAACCATCTGACCCAGATGTTTTTTGGGGGGGAAAGTTTAAGGACCTCCTTTAGCACCTCGGACTCAAGCGATCGCATGCAGGGAGAAACTTTGTAGCAGGAGAAAAGGAGGGAGGATCATTGGGGCGAGTCGCATTAGAAGGAGTGGGAGATGAGGAAATGTTGGATGGGCAACGAGGCATGGCTGAGTCAAAATAGGAATCCGGACTTAATGAAGTGGTGATTAAAGAGCTCAGCCATGTGCTCCTGGTCAGTAACAACCACATCATTAACAGTAAGGGACAATGGCAGCTGTGAGGAGGAGGGTTTATTCTCCGGGTCTTTAACCATTTTCCAGAACTTCTTGGGGTTAGACCCACAGAAAGAGAACTGCTCCTTAAAGTAACTAACTTTGGCCTTCTGGATAGCCTGAGTGCACTTATTTCTCACTTGCCTGAACGAGAGCCAGTCAGCCTGAGTGTGCGTGTGCCGAGCCTTTCACCAAATGCAATTCTTGAGGTGGAGTAACTGCAAGATCATGGTCGAACCAGGAGCTGAAGCTCTTTTTAATTCTCATTTTCTTTAGGGGGGTGTGTTTGTTAACAATACCGCAAAAAATATCAAAAAAGAAGGTTCAAGCATCTTCAACTGAGGGGATCAAGCTGATTCTATACCAATTTACAGAGGCCAGGTCATGAAGGAAGGCTTGCTCATTAAAGTTTTTTAGCAAGCATCTAGGACAAATCAGGACTGGTCATTTCACTGAGCAGCCATTCCGAACACAGGCTGTAAAACAGTGATCACTAAGGTCATTACAGACAACACCAGACTGATACCTATCAGGATTATTTGTGAGGATAACATCAAGGAGAGTAGCCTTTTCTGGGTGTTTGGAGTCATACCTTGTGGGATTGGTAATAATCTGAGAAAGATTTAGGGAGTCCCATTGCTTTATGGACTTGGTCAGGTGGTTTAAGCATGTCCCTGTTTAGGTCACCTAGCAGGACAAATTCAGACTTAGTGTAAGGGACCAGGAGAGAGCTTAGGGCAGGTAGGGTGCAGGCCAGTGCTGATGAAGGACGATAAACACCCAGAAACAGTAAACTTTAGCTATTTGAAAGTTTTAAGCTTAAAACCAGCTAATCCAATTGTTTGGGGACAGACTTTGTGGAGATTACAGCCAAAGCAAGACAAGCGTTTGTGTAAGTTTATCGATAGCCTAGCATAGCATTATGTCCAGCTAGCAGCAGGAAGCTTGGTCACGAAAATCAGAAGAGCGATCAAATTAAATCGTTTACCTTTGATGAGCTTCGGATGTTTTCACTCACGAGACTCCCAGAGAGTCAGAGTCCCGAGTGTGGGAACAAACATAGTCTGTCCCACGGTTGGGTGAACAAGCATGTTCATAGTCAACAAAGCATGCAGGAGTCATGAGGCAAATAGTATAAAGCACAAGAAAACAATATATTGACTTGGGGCTAGCCATTGTAAGTTCAGAGTCACTCTCTCCAACAGTGCACGTGTGCTGGAGGAGAATGAGGGTGTGGGGTGTGGTGGGGGTACCTGTACCAGACAGGGAGAGACAGGCCAGGGCAGACGGTGAACAGAGAGGGGGCAGTGTGGTGGGGTTACCTGTACCAGACATGGGAGACAGGCCAGGGCAGACGGTCTCTGATTGGGAACCATATTTAGGTAGCCTGTTTGGTGTTGGATTTTGTGGGTGATTATTCCTGTCTCTGTGTTTGTTTGCACCAGATAGGCTGTTTAGGTTTTTTCACGTTTATTGTTTTTGTATACTGTTCGTGTTTTCATCTTTATTAAAGATGTATGCAAGTAACCACGCTGCATTTTGGTCCGCCTCTCCTTCACCTCAAGAAAACCGTTACACTCTGCTCCAAAACCGCCATTAAAAAAAGCCAGACTACGGTTTGCAACTGCACATGGGGACAAAGATCGTACTTTTTGGAGAAATGTCCTCTGGTCTGATGAAACAAAAATAAAATTGTTTGGCCATAATGACCATTGTTACGTTTGGAGGAAAAAGGGGGAGGCTTGCAAGCCGAAGAACAACCGTGAAGCAGGGGGATGGGAGCATCATGTTGAGGGGGTGATTTGCTGCAGGAGGGACTGGTGCTCTTCACAAAATAGATGACATCATGAGAAAGGAAAATTATGTGGATATATTGACGCAACATCTAAAGACATAAGTCAGGAAGTTACAGCTTGGTCGCAAATAGGTCTTCCAAATGGACAATGACCCAAGCATACTTCCAAAGTTGTGACAAAATGGCTTAAGAACAACAAAGTCAAGGTATTGGAGTGGCCATCACAAAGCTCTGACCTCAATCCTATAGAAACTTTGTTGGCAGAACTGAAAAAGTGTGTGTGAGCAAGGAGGCCTACAAACCTGACTCAGTTACACCAGCTCTGTCAGGAGGAATGGGCCAGAATTCACCCAACTTATTGTGGGAAGCTTGTGGAAGGCTACTTGAAACATTTGACCCAAGTTAAACAATTTAAAGGCTATGCTACGAAATACTAATTGAGGGTACATAAACTTCTGACCCACTGGGAATGTGATGAAAGTAATTAAAGCTGAAGTAAATCATTCTCTCTACTATTATTCTGACATTTCACATTCTTAAAATAAAGTGGGGATCCTAACAGACCTAAGACAGGAATTTTTTACTAGGATTAAATGTCAGGAATTGTGAAAAACTGAGTTTAAATGTACAGTCGTGGCCAATAGTTTTGAGAATGACACAAATATTAATTTCCACAAAGCTTTCTGCTTCAGTGTGTTTAGATATTTTTGTCAGATATTACTATGGAATACTGAAGTATAATTACAAGCATTTCATAAGTTTCAAAGGCTTTTATTGACATTTACTTGAAGTGGATGCAAAGAGTCAATTTTTGCAGTGTTGACCCTTCTTTTTCAAGACCTCTGCAATCCGCCCTGGCATGGTGTTAATTAACTTATGGGCCACATCCTGATTGATGGCAGCCCATTCTTGCATAATCAATGCTTGGAGTTTGTCAGAATTTGTGTGTTTTTGTTTGTCCACCCGCCTCTTGAGGATTGACCACAAGTTCTCAATGGGAGGAGTTTCATGGCCATGGACCAAAAATATCGATGTTTTGTTCCCCGAGCCACCAAACTGTTCCTGGGTGGTTGGGAGAAGTTGCTCTCAAGGATGTGTTGGTACCATTCTTCATTCATGGCTGTGCTCTTAGGCAAAGTTGTGAGTGAGCCCAATCCCTTGGCTGAGAAGCAACCCCAGACATGAATGGTCTCAGGATGCTTTACTGTTGGCATGACACAGGACTGATGGTAGCACTCACCTTGTCTTCTCCGGACAAGCTTTTTTCCGGATGCCCCAAACAATCGGGAAAGTGGATTCATCAGAGAAAATGACTTTACCCCAGTCCTCAGCAGTCCAATCCCTGTACCTTTTGCAGAATATCAGTCTGTCCCTGATGCTTTTCCTGGAGAGAAGTGGCTTCTTTACTGCCCTTCTTGACAACAGACCATCCTCCAAAAGTCTTTGCTTCACTGTGCGTTCAGATGCACTCACACCTGCCTGCTGCCATTCCTGAGCTCTGTACTGGTGGTGCCGCGATCCCACAGCTGAATCAACTTTAGGAGATGGTCCTGCCGCTTGCTGGACTTTCTTGGGCGCCCTGAAGCCTTCTTCACAACAATTGAACCGTTCCCCTTGAAGTTCTTGATGATCCGATAAATGGTTGATTTAGGTGCAATCTTACCGGCAGCAATATCCTTGCCTGTGAAGCCCATTTTGTGCAAAGTAATGATGGCAGCACGTGTTTCCTTGCAGGTAATCATGGCTGACAGAGGAAGAACAATGATTCCAAGCACCACCCTCCTATTGAAGCTTCCAGTCTGCTATTTGAACTCAATCAGCATGACAGAGTGATCTCCAGCCTTGTCCTTGTCAACACTCACACCTGTGTTAACTAGAGAATCACTGACATGATGTCAGCTGGTCCTTTTGTGGCAGGGCTGAAATGCAGTGGAAATGTTTTTTGGGGATTCAGTTCATTGGTATGGCAAAGAGGGACTTTTCAATTAATTGCAATTCATCTGATCACTCTTCATAACATTCCAGAGTATATGCACATTGCCATCAAACTGAGACTGCAGACTTTGTGAAAATTTATATTTTTGTAATTCTCAAAACTTTTGGCCAAGACTGTATTTTTCTTAATGTGTATGTTAACTTCCGACTTCAACTGTGCACAGCCATCCACAACAACCACAACCCGTAATGCAAAAATATTTAATAGAGAGAGACTACACCACTGCTGTCGTCAAGTGTTTATTCAAGTTGGATAATCTTTGGATGCCAACAGCAGTCGCACCATTGGAAGACATAGTTTGGACTGTAGCCTACAAAAGCCTATTCCTGCTCTTTTCCCCCAATCCATCAAACACATTTGGTGTGTCATCATAGTGGTCTCTGACTTGTGGTTGGACTCACTCAGGTGGAACTAACTTCAACTTAAAATGTAATTGAGATAACAGAAAATTGTCATAAATATTTTTGTTGCAAAAATTCTTTCAGAATTGAAAAGTAATCCTGGAAGTAATCGTCTTTACAACAAATTAAATCTGAATGAATCTGATTACATAATTTTTTACTGGTAGAGTAATGGATAATAGTTTGTTTTTTGAAAGATACAAGTTATCCGTTACTCCCGAACCCTGCCTGTCAATCAGCAGCCATCTCATAGATTGGAAGCACTCTCCTCTCCTCTCTCTACTAGGCTGTGTTGCAGACCTCTGCTTTGTGGGGAATTCCTCACTGATGTTTATTAGGCCTAGTGTGTGCTGATTCTCTGTCCAACTTGTCAGTGTATAGTGGCTACAGCCTTGAATCTCTGTCCAACCTGTCAGTGTATAGTAGCTACAGCCCTGTATCACTGTCCAACCTGTCAGTATAGTAGCTACAGCCCTGTCTCTGTCCAACCTGTCAGTGTATAGTAGCTACAGCCTTGTATCTCTGTCCAACCTGTCAGTATAGTAGCTACAGCCCTGTATCTCTGTCCAACCTGTCAGTATAGTAGCTACAGCCCTGTCTCTGTCCAACCTGTCAGTATAGTAGCTACAGCCCTGTCTCTGTCCAACCTGTCAGTATAGTGGCTACAGCCCTGTATCTCTGTCCAACCTGTCAGTATAGTGGCTACAGCCCTGTATCTCTGTCCAACCTGTCAGTATAGTAGCTACAGCCCTGTATCTCTGTCCAATCTGTCAGTATAGTGGCTACAGCCCTGTATCTCTGTCCAACCTGTCAGTATATAGTAGCTACAGCCCTGTATCTCTGTCCAACCTGTCAGTATAGTGGCTACAGCCCTGTATCTCTGTCCAACCTGTCAGTATAGTGGCTACAGCCCTGTATCTCTGTCCAATCTGTCAGTATAGTGGCTACAGCCCTGTATCTCTGTCCAACCTGTCAGTATAGTAGCTACAGCCCTGTATCTCTGTCCAACCTGTCAGTGTATAGTAGCTACAGCCCTGTATCTCTGTCCAACCTGTCAGTGTATAGTAGCTACAACCCTGTATCTCTGTCCAACCTATCAGTATAGTAGCTACAGCCCTGTATCTCTGTCCAACCTGTCAGTGTATAGTAGCTACAGCCCTGTGTCTCTGTCCAACCTGTCAGTGTATAGTAGCTACAGCCCTGTATCACTGTCCAACCTGCCAGTATACTAGCTACAGCCCCGTATCTCTGTCCAACCTGCCAGTATACTAGCTACAGCTCTGTATCTCTGTCCAACCTGTCAGTGTATAGTAGCTACAGCCCTGTATCTCTGTCCAACCTGCCAGTGTATAGTGGCTACAGCCCTGTATCTCTGTCCAACCTGTCAGTGTATAGTGGCTACAGCCCTGATTCTCTGTCCAACCTGTCAGTATAGTAGCTACAGCCCTGTATCTCTGTCCAACCTGTCAGTGTATAGTAGCTACAGCCCTGTATCTCTGTCCAACCTGTCAGTATCTTAGCTACAGCCCTGTATCTCTGTCCAACCTGTCAGTATAGTAGCTACAGCCCTGTATCTCTGTCCAACCTGTTAGTATAGTGGCTACAGCCCTGTATCTCTGTCCAACCTGTCAGTATAGTAGCTACAGCCCTGTATCTCTGTCCAACCTGTCAGTGTATAGTAGCTACAGCCCTGCATCTCTGTCCAACCTGCCAGTGTATAGTGGCTACAGCCCTGTATCTCTGTCCAACCTGTCAGTGTATAGTGGCTACAGCCCTGATTCTCTGTCCAACCTGTCAGTATAGTAGCTACAGCCCTGTATCTCTGTCCAACCTGTCAGTGTATAGTAGCTACAGCCCTGTATCTCTGTCCAACCTGTCAGTATCTTAGCTACAGCCCTGTATCTCTGTCCAACCTGTCAGTATAGTAGCTACAGCCCTGTATCTCTGTCCAACCTGTCAGTATAGTGGCTACAGCCCTGTATCTCTGTCCAACCTGTCAGTATAGTAGCTACAGCCCTGTATCTCTGTCCAACCTGTCAGTGTATAGTAGCTACAGCCCTGTATCTCTGTCCAACCTGTCAGTGTATAGTGGCTACAGCCCTGTATCTCTGTCCAACCTGTCAGTGTATAGTAGCTACAGCCCTGTCTCTGTCCAACCTGTCAGTGTATAGTAGCTACAGCCCTGTATCTCTGTCCAACCTGTCAGTGTATAGTAGCTACAGCCCTGTATCTCCGTCAAACCTGTCAGTGTACAGTGGCTACAGCCCTGTATCTCTGTCCAACCTGTCAGTATAGTAGCGACAGCCCTGTATCTCTGTCCAACCTGTCAGTATAGTAGCTACAGCCCTGTATCTCTGTCCAACCTGTCAGTGTATAGTAGCTACAGCCCTGTATCTCTGTCCAACCTGTCAGTGTATAGTGGCTACAGCCCTGTATCTCTGTCCAACCTGTCAGTGTATAGTAGCTACAGCCCTGTATCTCTGTCCAACCTGTCAGTGTATAGTGGCTACAGCCCTGTATCTCTGTCCAACCTGTCAGTGTATAGTAGCTACAGCCCTGTATTTCTGTCCAACCTGTCAGTATAGTAGCTACA
>NC_056457.1:28427313-28454813 GCF_018296145.1 Oncorhynchus tshawytscha | reverse complement strand
TGCTGTGCTGTGGCGGTGCTGTGTTGCGGCGGTGCTGTGTTGTGGCGGTGCTGTGTGCTGTGCTGTGGCGGTGCTGTGCTGCAGTGCCGCTGGACTCTTTGTTTAATATGGATGTGTTCTGCGTGTGTTTGGGGTAATCAGATCTCAGCGGCCCACATGATTAACAACAGAACAACTGATGTACAGCATGAAGTCTCTCAACTCACCCTCTTTATCCTCCTTTATCTCTCTCTATCTGTCGCTACCCCCTCTCTCTTCCTTGTTCCATCCCTCATTCACTCTCTCTTTCACCCAATTTCTCTTTCCCCCTTTTCTCTTTCCCCCTGTTTCTCTTTCCCCCTGTTTCTCTTTCCCCTGTTTCTCTTTCCCCTTTTATCTTTCCCCTCTTTTCTCTTTCCCCCTTTTCTCTTCCCCCTTTTCTCTTGCCTCTTCTCTCTCGTCTCTTCTGACCGTTGTCACTCTGAGCATCAGATGCCCTGTCAGCTTCCATCACGCCAGTGTCTGGATCACACACACACACACACACACACACACACACACACACACACACACACACACACACACACACACACACACACACACACACAGGAGTGCGGGCAGAACATTAAAACTAATTTTGCGAGAGGAGTCAGAGGTTATTAGTCCTGTCCAGAGCTGTGATCTCCCTCTTGTCTGTTTCTACTTCTCCTGCTGATCTTCCCCACTCTCTTTTCTAAATGGATTAGCTTGTAAGAGAGGTCCGATATATCGGGTCATGTTCGTTCACCCCTCTCTTGTCTGTTACAGTTTTTCTCAATTGCTAAAACACTAAAACCCATTGGCTGAACAAAGTTCTCAGTTGCCTGGACTCATTGAGCTAATTATGCAGTCTGTTGTCAATACCTTAAACCATTTCACATGGTAAAACACAATTTGCAGATCTCACTTAGACTTTTCAGCAAAACTCTAAACACATTCTCATTCTCAAAACACATTCTGCACTCTAATGCACATGTCATCCATACTGGTAAACACAAGTGGCAACAATCAAATACAAATAGAGAAGACATGTCATTGATTGAACACAACCACTCAACATTGATTTAACCTGTTTCAAATGATGCGAAACAACCAAGATAAGCCAGTTCAGAGAGCAAACAGGTTGTTGAAGGTGGGAAGGAGAAGGTCTGAGAATGGATACTGTAGTACAGTGCATTGTAGGCTGTATACTGTACAATGGACAAATTGTATGGCCCTGAACATTGTGCTTTCCATTTATTAACAGTACTAACTGCTCAATAGATTTTGACTGGTTGCAGGTTCATATCAACAAAGAACAAGAATTACAGTATCACAGAGACAAAGGACAAGTTTGTGAGATGCAGGGTACAGTACTGTAAACATAGGGGTACAAGGAGGAGGAAGAACAAAAAACTAATTGCAAAGAGCCAAGCAGAGTAGTAATTTCTGATCAATTTTGAGCTACTATGATAGAACATGTTTTCGTTCATCAAAAGACAATGACGGAAAAATATGAATATTTTTTTAGATTAAAAATGTACTTCTCCATGAGAATTGTATGTTTTGAACAATGTGTTTTCTATTTGTCGGTGTATTGTTTACTGACTGCTTGAGAGTGTGTATCATTTCCAACCGGGAGGGAGCTGCGGCGGATGATTATCAGACATGGTCCGCTGTTACCGTGATCACTTTGTTTATGAGAGCAGTGTTTGATTTGGAACACAGGTAAAACTGTTTTGAGGCGAATGTTTCATTTTGCGAGAGGAGTCAGAGGTTATGTAAATAGTGCTTGAAGATGAGGTTTTGTGTTTAATGTTTTCAGGAAATGGAGCAAGGTTTCAGAAATTGTGTTTTAGCAATTGAGAAAAACTGTAATGGCTCCGTTATATGACTCTTGTCAGGCATCCTGACGAACTGTCAAAACCGCTGTTTTTGCCGTGCATATCCAACCGGAGGGAGCTGCGGGCGGATGATTATCAGACATGGTCCGCTGTTTGCCGTGCATATCCAACCGGAGGGAGCTGCGGGCGGATGATTATCAGACATGGTCCGCTGTTTGCCGTGCATTTCCAACCGGAGGGAGCTGCGGGCGGATGATTAGCAGACATGGTCCGCTGTTTGCTGTGCATATCCAACCGGAGGGAGCTGCGGGTGGATGATTATCAGACATGGTCCGCTGTTTGCCGTGCATTTCCAACCGGATGGGAGCTGCGGGCGGATGATTAGCAGACATGGTCCGCTGTTTGCCGTGCATATCCAACCGGAGGGAGCTGCGGGCGGATGATTAGCAGACATGGTCCGCTGTTTGCCGTGATGATATCCAACCGGAGGGAGCTGCGGGTGGATGATTATCAGACATGGTCCGCTGTTTGCCGTGCATTTCCAACCGGAGGGAGCTGCGGGCAGATGATTAGCAGACATGGTCCGCTGTTTGCCGTGCATATCCAACCGGAGGGAGCTGCGGGCGGATGATTATCAGACATGGTCCGCTGTTTGCCGTGCATATCCAACCGGAGGGAGCTGCGGGCGGATGATTATCAGACATGGTCCGCTGTTTGCCGTGCATATCCAACCGGAGGGAGCTGCGGGCAGATGATTATCAGACATGGTCCGCTGTTTGCCGTGCATATCCAACCGGAGGGAGCTGCCAACCGGAGGGAGCTGCGGGCGGATGATTAGCAGACATGGTCCGCTGTTTGCCGTGCATATCCAACCGGAGGGAGCTGCGGGCGGATGATTATCAGACATGGTCCGCTGTTTGCCGTGCATATCCAACCTGAGGGAGCTGCGGGCAGATGATTAGCAGACATGGTCCGCTGCATTTGCGGGCGGATGTCAGACATATCCAACCGGAGGGAGGATGAGCATGGTCCGCTGTTTGCGGCATCCAACCGGAGGGATTGATTCAGACATGGTCCGCTGTTTGCCGTGCATATCCAACCGGAGGGAGCTGCGGGCGGATGATTATCAGACATGGTCCGCTGTTTGCCAGATGATTGCATATCCAACCGGAGGGAGCTGCGGGCAGATGATTATCAGACATGGTCCGCTGTTTGCCAGATGATTATCAGCATATCCAACCGGAGGGAGCTGCGGGCGGATGATTATCAGACATGGTCCGCGGATGATTTTGCCTGTTTGCGTGCATATCCAACCGGATGGGAGCTGCGGGCGGATGATTATCAGACATGGTCCGCTGTTTCCCGTTGCGGGTGGATGATTAGCAGACATGGTCCGCTGTTTGCCGTGCATATCCAACCGGAGGGAGCTGCGGGCGGATGATTATCAGACATGGTCCGCTGTTTGCCGTGCATATCCAACCGGAGGGAGCTGCGGGCAGATGATTAGCAGACATGGTCCGCTGTTTGCCGTGCATATCCAACCGGAGGGAGCTGCGGGCGGATGATTAGCAGACATGGTCCGCTGTTTGCCGTGCATATCCAACCGGAGGGAGCTGCGGGCGGATGATTATCAGACATGGTCCGCTGTCTGCTTTAGAGCGCGGCCTGACCAACATGATCCTGTTCGCGGGTGGATAGCGAATAGCTAGAGATTCAGTCCCCTGGATAGTAACCTCGTACCCAGGCTCAATGTGGGAGAGGGAGCGAGCCTGCTACAGCTGTATAAAATGGGACTCTGCTATGAAAATAAATGTGAAATGACATTGACCATATTATTTTTGGGAAGCCCAATTTGAGTCTGAGTTCCAGCATATAAAGTTTATATAGCATGTGAAAACTATTCCTAAAATGCATATTATCAGATTTTCAGGAGTCACTTTCTTGATTAAGTCACTTGCGCTGCTCGCTCGTTAAAGTCTACAATGTAGAGGGTAGGTTCTAAGGATTACGCAAGAAAGTGAGGGACAGAGAGATCAGCCAATTAAAACCAGTGGTTGATTCGTCCATTCCTGCCATAGACTTCCAGTCAAATCCCGTTCCGAGGTGCTCTGAAACCAGACGGTTCGACATAGAGTTCCGGCTGGTGGAATAGATTACATGGATAATAACTAGCCACGGGTAACTGCCAAAATAAAGGAAACACCAACATAAACATCTTAATAGGGTGTTGGGCCACCACGAACCAGAACAGCCTCAATGCACGTTGGCGTAGATCAGGGTTCGTCAATTGGGTTTGGCCTCAGGCCCAATTTCTTTCTGAGCTAACAGAAGAACATAATTGCACAACACTACACATTGAACAACATTTTTACACATCTGATTAGTACATCATCAATTCTGTGATAACATAATAATTTTGATCTAATTACGCTCATAAAATCATCATGTCTCTATTCAGTTATTATTTTTGTATATTTCTATGTGCGTTGAAAGGTGGGGAAAAACAGGTCTACAGTAACCTACACTACTTTTTTTACGTCAACATTTGTTCCGGATAATTGGCTTGATTGCAAGAGAAAATGTCGCTCCCAAAAAGTATCAAAAGAAAGGTGGATAATGAAAATTGAAGTTTCCGGGAGGAATGTACCATATTTTTCCCAATGCCAAGCAACTGTGTCTTATTTGAAATGAAAATGTCACTATTTGCAAATAATTTCATTATTAATTTCATTATGGATCTAAGCATGAGACTTTCAAAGTGGCCTTCCCGCCCGAGACAGAGGCGCGACACAGAAACAAGTAAGCGTTAACTGCAAGCTACACAAACGGCTTTTGGGCTGACATATTCAGTCGTGGACATCGTGTACATGAAAACTTAAGGCCTTTACTAGGAAGCTTGAGTTGTTCGATTAGGACTTGTCATTTGAAAGGCTACTGCAATTCAGCACACTGAAGAAACGACAGGCAGAGGGACCAGGCCGCAGCATCGTCACAGAGGTGATGGAAGATTTCACCAAGCAAGACAACTTCTCCACCAGATTTGAGGACTACAGAATGCTCAAGGATATCATTGCGTTTGTACGTGCTCCTCTCACAGGCCTCCCAGGTGGAGAATTCTCTGATACCCTTGTTGGATGAGGCCGTAATTCAAACTGAGCTGATTGAATTCCAGACATCGAGCCAATCAGGGACGCGAACAGGAGTGCGGAGTCCTTGTGCGCGTTTTGGGTGGCATGCTCAGAGGAATACAATGTTTGGAACGAGTTACACATGTGAGTCCTAATTTTCCTCTATGAACGCAATAGAAACTCAGGACAGGAACCGGCTTTCACATAAGTCAATCGAGGACTGCCTGCACCTCAAAATCCCATCCATCTCACGCGACATCCACAAGATCGAGGGAAAATGCAACTTTTCCCATTGAGTGAGTAACTTAGTAACTAAATGACTGTATTTAGTAAATACTAACATTATTGTTATCCAGGGATATGTAGGTCTCAAGCTAACAGTATTTTCTGTTTGTTCTGTCGTAACAGGAGCAGGCTATCCCGATAGACATTCGTCCTTTTTTCTTTCAATTATTGTTTTATCTAGGATGCTACATTTTTGGCCAGTTGCAATTGTAAATTGGCATTGTAAAAAAATAATAATCCCACTTCTATTAGGCCATATATGTATTCCTTGTGAAAGATGCTAAGACTCATAGTCCACCTCAGCCAGTTGTTATTTTATATAGGCTCGGGAAGAAATATACTCCAATCAAGCCCTCTCGTTGTTTGTAAAGTCAAATTAAAATTAAGATTATTGTTGCAATCAAATAATCGACTGGTGTAGGTTTTCTCCATCTGTCGCTGTGCAACACTTGCATAACAAGTTTGCTATATTTTCAGCACCAGGCGCTGTTCATCGCCTATGATTGCGCAGCTTTACGTTTCAGACCACAAAATGGTCCGTTGCCTGGTTTATTAGCTGACTGTCTCTCTCCTCATGAATGGGGGCAAATAATATTGTTGGCGTGCCAGATTTGTCAGTGGGCCGTTAGTTGGGGAACCCTGGCATATATTCTATAAGTGTCTGGGACTCTATCGGAGGAATGCGAGACCATTCTTCAACGAAAAATTCAGTAATTTGTTGTTTTGTTGATGGTGATGGAAAACGCTGTCTCAGGTTTGCTCCAGAATCTCCCATAAGTGTTTAATTCGGTTGAAGTCAGATGACTGAGATGGTCATGGCACATGGTTAACGTCGTTTTCATGCTCATCAAATCATTCAGGGACCACTCGTGCCCTGTGGATGGGGGCATTATTATCCAATGGGGCATAGCCATGGTAACCAAAATAATGGCCTCCCCAGCGGTTACACGATGTAACACTTTTTGTGTCATAACAGCTGACATAACTTGTCATAACCTGCCATTATGTGGTCATAACACTGTCATGACCCATACATATATTTACACCTGTTGCCTTATTTTATGGGTGGTTATGACACCTACATAAGTGTCAAAACCTACATTTTTTTTAAAAATTATTATTTTTTTTCCTTTTCGAATAAGTTTCCTTTCGTTTGAAAGTTTCTTAAGTCCTGTTGTTGTTGTTGTTGTTGTTGTTGTTGTTGTTGTTGTAATGAATTCTTTACAGTCATGTTTTTATTCTGTCATATTTTAATAAACTAATACACTTTATGACACTGTCAAGAAGCATTATGACCATCCTGTGTCACTTTACTTGGACTATGAAAATACACTTCATGACACTGGCATTATGACCACCATAATCATATAAACCAGATAGGCCTATCCTGAACTCTGCTCCTGTGTTCATCCCAGTCATCAGTCAAATAGAGGGTGTCTTGTCCTGCTCCTGCATTCGTTACCCATGACCCTAAGCATGATGGGATTTCCTTTTTTTAATTGCTTAATTAACTCAGGAGCCACACCTGTGTTGAAGCACCTGCTTTCAATATACTCTGCATCCCTCATTTACTCAAGTGTTTCCTTTATTTTGGCAGTTACTGTAGTTTCAGTAGCCTGGCTGACGCACAACCCACGCGACTAGACAGCGACTTTGATAGCTGGTGTCAGCCAGACTATAGATTCAGAACATGGATAGCAACTAGCTAGATTCAGAACCATGGATAGCAACTAGCTAGATTCAGAACCATGGATGGCAACAAGCTAGATTCAGAACCATGGATGGCAACAAGCTAGATTCAGAACCATGGATGGCAACAAGCTAGATTCAGAACCATGGATGGCAACAAGCTAGATTCAGAACATAGATAGCAACAAGCTAGATTCAGAACCATGGATGGCAACTAGCTAGATTCAGAACCATGGATAGCAACTAGCTAGATTCAGAACCATGGATAGCAACTAGCTAGATTCAGAACCATGGATAGCAACTAGCTAGATTCAGAACCATAGATGGCAACAAGCTAGATTCAGAACCATGGATGGCAACAAGCTAGATTCAGAACCATGGATGGCAACAAGCTAGATTCAGAACCATGGATGGCAACAAGCTAGATTCAGAACCAAGGATAGCAACTAGCTAGATTCAGAACCATGGATGGCAACAAGCTAGATTCAGAACCAAGGATAGCAACTAGCTAGATTCAGAACCAAGGATAGCAACTAGCTCGATTCAGAACCAAGGATAGCAAACTAGCTCGATTCAGAACCAAGGATAGCAAACTAGCACAATTCAGAACCATGGAAATCAGCCAAACTCCAGTCCTGAAGATTAATAGCCCACGTTACTCACGCTGTTCGTAACGTGGGGAGGGGGGGGAGTCCCTAGCTAAAGCCTAGGGACTCAGCCAAGTCTCAGACAAGGTTACTCAATGTCTGTGAGCGTATAATGGCCCTGGCATTACCAGGAGAGACAGGTCTACAGGTGTGTGTGAGTGTGTGTGAATACTGTGACACGATTGTGACATACAGAAGGGTTATTTTAGGCTGTTTCTGTCAGGTTTCCAGTTGAAAAGCAGTTTTCAGGCCAGACATGAGAATGGAGTTTATAGACGCTGGAAACCCATCTGCCACAAGTAGATTAATCATTAAAAAGCTGCACACTGTCATTTTCTGCCACACACACACACACACACACACACACACACACACACACACACACACACACACACACACACACACACACACACACACACACACACACACACACACAGACACACACAAACGCACACACTCACATACACTCACACGCAATCACACGCACACACTTGATGCTCGTTTGACAGGTACTTGTTAATTTTTTGGGGGGTTCTTTATGAAATTTAGCAACGAGAGGAAGCAAGAATACTGCTAATCTCTCTTTCTCTACTCTCTCTGCTCTCTCTCTCTCTGTGTAACGGTTGTCTTCGTCGTCTGACGACGAGTATGAAATATCGGACCAATGTGCAGCGTGGTATGTGTTCATGATGTTTTATTACTGAACACTGAAATACAAAATAACAACGTGAAAAAAACGAAACAGTCCTGTAAGGTGCAGAAAACACTAAACAGAAAATAATCACCCACAAAACACAGGTGGGAAAAGGCTACCTACGTATGATTCTCAATCAGAGACAACGAACGACACCTGCCTCTGATTGAGAACCATACTAGGACAAACACGTAGAAAATATAACATAGAAAAAAGAACATAGACCACCCACCCCAACTCAGGCCCTGACCAACCTAACACAAAGACATAAAAAATAAACTAAGGTAAGAACGTGACACTCTGCTCTTTCTCTGCTCTCTCTCTCTGCTCTCTCTCTGCTCTCTCTCTCTGCTCGTTCTCTGCTCTCTCTCTGCTCTCTCTCTGCTCGTTCTCTGCTCTCTCTCTGCTCTCTCTCTGCTCTTTCTCTGCTCTTTCTCTGCTCTCTCTCTGCTCTTTCTCTGCTGCTCTCTCTGCTCTCTCTCTGCTCTCTCTCTCTCTGCTCTCTCTCTCTGCTCTCTCTCTCTCTCTCTCTCTCTCTCTCTCTCTCTGCTCTCTCTGCTCTCTCTCCCTGCTCTCTCTGCTCTCTCTCTCTGCTCTCTCTCTGCTCTCTTTCTGCTCTCTCTCTAGTCTTTCTCTGCTCTCTCTCTGCTCTCTCTCTGTTCTTTCTCTGCTATCACTCTTCTCTCTCTGCTCTCTCTCTCTGCTCTCTCTCTCTCTGCTCTCTCTGCTCTCTCTCTCTGCTCTCTCTGCTCTCTCTGCTCTCTCTATGCTCTCTTTCTCTGCTCTCTTTCTGCTCTCTCTCTGCTCTTTCTCTGCTCTCTCTCTCTGCTCTCTCTCTGCTCTTTCTCTGCTCTCTCTCTGCTCTCTCTCTGCTCTCTCTCTCTCTGCTCTCTCTCTCTCTGCTCTTGCTCTGCTCTCTCTCTCTCTCTGCTCTCTCTCTGCTCTCGCTCTGCTCTCTCTCTGCTCTCTCTGCTCTCTCTCTGCTCTCTCTCTCTGCGACAGTGCAATTGAAGACATTTTAATGGTGCATCAATGTGTCACACAAACCAGTTACCTCTTATCCTATGAGATGAGTCATTAAGGGGAGGGATATACCTGAACATCCTATGAGAGGAGTCATTAAGGGGAGGGATATACCTGAAGCTTTAATGCACCTGTACTGTCTCTGCCTTCTAGATGGTTGTGTGGTGAACAGGCCGTGGGTAGTTAAGGTCCTTGATGATCTTCTTGGACCTTCCTGCGACATTGGGTGTTATAGATGTCCTGGAAGGCAGGCAGTGTTTCCCCGGTGATGTGTTGAGTTGACCGCACCACCCTCTGGAGAGCCCTGCGTTTGCGGGCGGTGTAGTTGCCATACCAGGCGGTGATACAGCCCAACTGGATGCTCTCCATGGTGCATCTGTAGACGTTCCAGAGGGTCTTAGGGGCCAAGAAGAATTTATTCAGCATCCTGAGGTTGAGGACGCTCTGTTGTGCCTTTTTTATCACACTGCCTGGGACCATTTCAGAATGTCAGGTGATGTGTACGCAGAGGAACTTGAAACTTTTCCCCATTGATGTGGATGGGGTCGTGCTCTCTCTGCTGCCTCCTGGAGTCCACGATCAGCTCGTTTTGTTGACATTGAGGGAGAGGTTATACTCCACCGTTGTTGACCCATCAATGTTGTGTCGTCAGCAAACTTGATTGAGTTGGAGACAGGAAGTACAGCAGGGGAGTGAGCATGCACCCCTGTGGGGCCCCTGTCTTGAGGATCAGCATAGTGGAGGTGTTGTTTCCTGTCAGGGGGGGCGGCCCGACAGGAAGTCCAGGACCCAGTTGCACAGGGAGGGGTTCAGACCCAGGGTCTGAGTTTAGTGATGAGCTTGGAGGGTACTATGGTGTTGAAGTCTGAGCTGTAGTCAATGACCAGCGTTCTGACATAGTTATTCCTCTTGTCCAGATGGGAGAGGGCAGTGTGCGGTGCGATGGCGATTGGGTCGTCTGTGGATCTGTTTGGGGGATTTATTCAAATTGTAGTAGGTCTAGGGTGTCATGTAAGATGGAGGTGATACGATCCTTAACTAGCCTCTCAAAGCACTTCATGATGACAGAAGTGAGTGCTACGGGGCAGTAGTTATTTAGTTCAGTTTGCTTTGCTTTCTTGGGTACAGGAACAATGGTGTACATCTTGAAGAAAGTGGGGACAGCACACTGGGATAAGGAGTGATTGAATATATCCGTAAACACTCCAGTCAGCTGGTCTGCACATGCTCTGGGGACGCAGCTTGGGATTCCGTCTGGGCTGGCAGCCTTGTGAGGGATAACACGCTAAAATGACTTATTCACGTCGGCGACAGAAAACAAGAGCACACAGTCCTTGTGAGCGGCAGGGGCCCATTGATATTTTCTTTAAAGCAGGCAAAGAAGGTGTTAAGCTCGTCCAGGAGCGGGGCGTCAGTGTCTGTGACTCGGCTTGTTTTCCCTTTACAATCCTTGATTGTCTGGAGTCCCTGCCACATTTGTCAGTCTGTGTGTGTGTGTGTGTGTGTGTGTCTGTGTGTGTGTGTGTCTGTGTGCGTGTCTGTGTGTGTGTGTGCCTGTGTGTGTGTGTCTGTGTGTGTGTGTGTGTCTGTGTGTGCTAAAATGCAATCTCGAGTCACTCCACGTTAACATTGTAGAGTGATGCCGACTATAAGCCACATTATTCATTAAAGGGAGATCGTTTTATGTCAGCGTCACACATCATCTCTATCTATATACAGTAAATATCTACAGTAAATATATCTACATTAAAATATCTATGCATAATAAGTCTAGGATATTTAACATTATATCTACACAGTGCCTTGCAGAAGTATTCAGACCCTTTGACTTTTTTGTGTTACAAAGTGGAACTAAAATTAATTTCATTATAATTTTTTTCAACAGTCGACACAAAATACTCTGTCAAAGTGGAAAATATGTTTAAAGATTTTTTAAAGATCAATATAAATTAAATAACTAGTCATTTCACAAGTATTCAGCTCCCTTAGTCAACACATGTTAGAAACACCTTTAGCAGCGATTATAACTGTGAGTCTTTCTGGGTAAGTCTCTAAGTGCTTTACACACATGGATTGTGCAATTTTTGCTCATTTATTCTGTTCAAAATTCTTCAAGCTTTGTTAAGATGTTGTTGATCATGGCTAGACAGCCATTTTCAGGTATTGACATAGATTTTCAAGCAGACTCAGGTCTTCTTGGTAAGCAACTTCAGTGTAGATTTGGCCTTGAGTTGTAGGTTATTGTCCTGCTGAAAGGTGAATTCCTCTCTCAGTCTCTGATATGAAGCTGACTAAAGCAGGTTTTGCTCTAGGATTTTGCCTGTGCTTAGTTCTATCCCATTTATTTTTATCCTGAAACCCCTTCCAGTATTTGCCGATGTCAAGCATTTTTCTTCCACTTTGACATTACAGAATATTTTGTGTAGATAAAAAATGACAATAAAATCCATTTTAAACCCACTTTGCGACATAATAAAATGTGAAGAAATCCAAGGCGTCTGAATAGTTTTGCAAGTAGACTGAATGTCCATGATATTTAGGTCCCATTTCTGTAGTTGGACTCCAACTTTCTGTATGTGTAGCTGTCTTTATTGTGATGGTCAAAATATGTTTTGGGAAGTATTACTGCTGGAATATGCCATTTATTAGAAGCCAATAATGTATGTTTTCCATCTCCATCTCTTGCCTGGTGTTCTGTTGTGGCTTTATATTATAAGTTAGAGCTCTGTGTTTTAGTGAATCATGTCACATGACCTGGATTTTCACATTTATTTTAAGACTTTTCTAGAAATGAGAATTTAACAAGACATTTAAGCAATTGTCTGAGGATGGTGCTGGACCTTTTGACATAAACATAGAAGGGGACAGTTTGACGAAAAAAAGCTTTAAATAAAGGTTTTCCAGGTCATGTGACTTGATTCACCAAAACACAGGGCCCTAATAATGATGGTGGAGGAAGAGGGCGGTGGGTTGTGTGGGGAGGAAGAGGGCGGTGGGTTGTGTGGGGAGGAAGAGGGCGGTGGGTTGTGTGGGGAGGAAGAGGGAGGTGGGTTGTGTGGGGAGGAAGAGGGCGGTGGGTTGTGTGGGGAGGAAGAGGGCGGTGGGTTGTGTGGGGAGGAAGAGGGAGGTGGGTTGTGTGGGGAGGAAGAGGGAGGTGGGTTGTGTGGGGAGGAAGAGGGTGGTGGGTTGTGTGGGGAGGAAGAGGGAGGTGGGTTGTGTTGTGGGTTGTGTGGGGAGGAAGAGGGAGGTGGGTTGTGTGGGGAGGAAGAGGGAGGTGGGTTGTGTGGGGAGGAAGAGGGTGGTGGGTTGTGTGGGGAGGAAGAGGGAGGTGGGTTGTGTGGGGAGGAAGAGGGAGGTGGGTTGTGTGGGGAGGAAGAGGGCGGTGGGTTGTGTGGGGAGGAAGAGGGAGGTGGGTTGTGTGGGGAGGAAGAGGGAGGTGGGTTGTGTGAGGAGGAAGAGGGAGGTGGGTTGTAGGGGGGGAAGAGGGAAGTGGGTTGTGTGAAGAGGGAAGAGGAAGAGGGAGATGGGTTGTGTGAAGAGGGAAGAGGAAGTGGGAGATGGGTTGTGTGAAGAGGGAAGAGGAAGAGGGAGATGGGTTTTGAGAAGAGGGAAGAGGAAGTGGGAGATGGGTGTGTGGGAAGAAGAGGGAGATGGGTGTGTGGGGAGGAAGAGGGAAGTGGGTTGTGTGAAGAGGGAAGAGGAAGAGGGAGATGGGTTGTGTGAAGAGGGACGAGGAAGAGGGAGATTGGTTGTGGGAAGAAGGAAGAGGGAGATGGGTTGTGTGAAGAGGAAGAGGGAGATGGGTTGTGTGAAGAGGGAAGAGGAAGAGGGAGATGGGTTGTGGGAAGAGGAAGAGGGAGATGGGTTGTGTGGGAAGAAGAGGGAGATGGGTTGTGTGGGGAGGAAGAGGGAAGTGGGTTGTGTGAAGAGGGAAGAGGAAGAGGGAGATGGGTTGTGTGAAGAGGGACGAGGAAGAGGGAGATTGGTTGTGGGAAGAAGGAAGAGGGAGATGGGTTGTGTGAAGAGGAAGAGGGAGATGGGTTGTGTGAAGAGGGAAGAGGAAGAGGGAGATGGGTTGTGGGAAGAGGAAGAGGGAGATGGGTTGTGTGGGAAGAAGAGGGAGATGGGTTGTGTGGGGAGGAAGAGGGAAGTGGGTTGTGTGAAGAGGGAAGAGGAAGAGGGAGATTGGTTGTGGGAAGAAGGAAGAGGAAGAGTGAGATGGGTTGTGTGAAGAGGGAAGAGGAAGAGGGAGATGGGTTGTGTGAAGAGGGAACAGGAAGAGGGAGATGAGTTGTGTAAAGAGGGAACAGGAAGAGGGAGATGAGTTGTGTGAAGAGGGAACAGGAAGAGGGAGATGAGTTGTGTAAAGAGGGAACAGGAAGAGGGAGATGAGTTGTGTGAAGAGGGAACAGGAAGAGGGAGATGAGTTGTGTAAAGAGGGAACAGGAAGAGGGAGATGAGTTGTGTGAAGAGGGAACAGGAAGAGGGAGATGAGTTGTGTAAAGAGGGAACAGGAAGAGGGAGATGGGTTGTGTGAAGAGGGAAGAGGAAGAGGGAGATGGGTTGTGTGGGAAGAAGAGGAAGTGGGAGATGGGTTGTTTGTGGAGGAAGAGGGAGAGAGGTTGTGTGAGGGGGAAGAGGGAGGTGGGTTGTGTGGGGAGGAAGAGGGAGATGGGTTGTTTGGGGAGGAAGAGGGTGATGGGTTGTGTGGGGAGGAAGTGGGAGGTGGGTTGTGTAGAGAGGAAGAGGGGGAGGAAAGGAGATGGGTTGTTTGGGGAGGGAGGTGGGTTGTGTAGAGAGGAAGAGGGAGATGGGTTGTTTGGGGAGGAAGAGGGAGATGGGTTGTGTGGGGAGGAAGATGGAGAGAGGTTGTGTGAGGGGGAAGAGGGAAGTGGGTTGTGTGGGGAGGAAGAGGGAGATGGGTTGTGTGAAGAGGGAAGAGGAAGAGGGAGATGGGTTGTGTGAAGAGGGAAGAGGAAGAGGGAGATGGGTTGTGTGAAGTGGGAAGAGGAAGTGGGAGATGGGTTGTGTGAAGTGGGAAGAGGAAGTGGGAGATGGGTTGTGTGAAGAGGGAAGAGGAAGAGGGAGATGGGTTGTGTGAAGAGGGAAGAGGAAGAGGGAGATGGGTTGTGTGAAGAGGGAAGAGGAAGAGGAGATGGGTTGTGTGAACAGGGAAGAGGAAGAGGGAGATGGGTTGTGTGAAGAGGGGAAGAGGAAGAGGGAGATGTGTTGTGGGAAGAGGGAACAGGAAGAGGAAGATGGGTTGTGTGGGAGGAAGAGGGAGATGGGTTGTGTAGAGAGGAAGAGGGAGAGGGAGATGGGTTGTGTGGGGAGGAAGAGGAAGTTGGGTTGTGTAGAGAGGAAGAGGGAGATGGGTTGTTTTGGGAGGAAGAGGGAGATGGGTTATGTGGGGAGGAAGAGGGAAATGGGTAATGTGGGGAGGAAGAGGGAAATGGGTTGTGTGGGGAGGAAAAGGGAGGAAGAGGGAGGGAGATGGGTTGTGTGGGGAGGAAGAGGAGATGGGTTGTGTGGGGAGGAAGAGGGAGATGGGTTGTGTGGGGAGGAAGAGGGAAATGGGTAATGTGGGGAGGAAGAGGGAAATGGGTTGTGTGGGGAGAAAAGGGAGGAAGAGGGAGAGGGAGATGGGTTGTGTGGGGAGGAAGAGGGAGATGGGTTGTGTGGGGAGGAAGAGGGAGGAAGAGGGAGAGGGAGATGGGTTTGTGGGGAGGAAGAGGGAGAGGGAGATGGGTTGTGTGGGGAGGAAGAGGGAGATGGGTTATGTGGGGAGGAAGAGGGAGGAAGAGGGAGAGGGAGATGGGTTGTGTGGGGAGGAAGAGGGAGGAAGAGGAGAGGGAGATGGGTTTGTGGGGAGGAAGAGGGAGGAAGAGGGGAGAGGGAGATGGGTTGTGTGGGGAGGAAGAGGGAGGAAGAGGGAGAGGGAGATGGGTTGTGTGGGGAGGAAGAAGGAGGAAGAGGGAGAGGGAGATGGGTTGTGTGGGGAGGAAGAGAGGAAGAGGAGAGGGAGATGGGTTGTGTGGGGAGGAAGAGGGAGATGGGTTGTGTGAAGAGGGAAGAGGAAGAGGGAGATGGGTTGTGTGAAGAGGGAAGAGGAAGAGGGAGATGGGTTGTGTGAAGTGGGAAGAGGAAGTGGGAGATGGGTTGTGTGAAGTGGGAAGAGGAAGTGGGAGATGGGTTGTGTGAAGAGGGAAGAGGAAGAGGGAGATGGGTTGTGTGAAGAGGGAAGAGGAAGAGGGAGATGGGTTGTGTGAAGAGGGAAGAGGAAGAGGGAGATGGGTTGTGTGAAGAGGGAAGAGGAAGAGGGAGATGGGTTGTGTGAAGAGGGAAGAGGAAGAGGGAGATGTGTTGTGGGAAGAGGGAACAGGAAGAGGAAGATGGGTTGTGTGGGAGGAAGAGGGAGATGGGTTGTGTAGAGAGGAAGAGGGAGAGGGAGATGGGTTGTGTGGGGAGGAAGAGGAAGTTGGGTTGTGTAGAGAGGAAGAGGGAGATGGGTTGTTTGGGAGGAAGAGGGAGATGGGTTATGTGGGGAGGAAGAGGAAAGTAAGGGAGGAAGAGGGAAATGGGTTGTGTGGGGAAGGGAGGAAGAGGGGAGGGAGATGGGTTGTGTGGGGAGGAAGAGGGAGATGGGTTGTGTGGGGAGGAAGAGGGAGATGGGTTATGTGGGGAGGAAGAGGGAAATGGGTAATGTGGGGAGGAAGAGGGAAATGGGTTGTGTGGGGGAGGAAAAGGAGGAAGAGGGAGAGGGAGATGGGTTGTGTGGGGAGGAGGAAGGGAGATGGGTTGTGTGGGGAGGAAGAGGGAGGAAGAGGGAGAGGGAGATGGGTTGTGTGGGGAGGAAGAGGAGAGGGATGGGTTGTGTGGGGAGGAAGAGGGAGATGGGTTATGTGGGGAGGAAGAGGGAGGAAGAGGGAGAGGGAGATGGGTTGTGTGGGGAGGGAGGAAGAGGGAGAGGGAGATGGGTTGTGTGGGGAGGAAGAGGGAGGAAGAGGGAGAGGGAGATGGGTTGTGTGGGGAGGAAGAGGGAGGAAGAGGAGAGGGAGATGGGTTGTGTGGGGAGGAAGAAGGAGGAAGAGGGAGAGGGAGATGGGTTGTGTGGGGAGGAAGACGGAGGAAGAGGGAGAGGGAGATGGGTTGTGTGGGGAGGAAGAGGGAGATGGGTTGTGTGGGGAGGAAGAGGGAGGAAGAGGGAGAGGGAGATGGATTGTGTGGGGAGGAAGAGGAAGTTGGGTTGCGTGGGGAGGAAGATGGAGATGGGGATGGGTTGTGTGGGAGGAAGAGGAAATTAGGTTGTGTGGGGAGGAAGAGGGAGAGGGAGATGGGTTGTGTGGGTAGTAATATGGAGATGGCTTGTATGGGGAGGAAGATGGAGAGAGGTTGTGTGAGGAGGAAGAGGAAGGTGGGTTGTGTGGGGAGGAAGAGGGAGATGGGTAGAGGTTGTGTGGGGAGGAAGAGGGAAGTTGGTTGTGTGAAGAGGGAAGAGGGAGGTGGGTTGTGTTTGGAGGAAGAGGGAGATGGGTTGTGTGAAGAGGGAAGAGGAAGAGGGAGATGGGTTGTGGGAAGAGGAAGAGGGAGATGGGTTGTGTGGGGGAAGAGGGAGATGGGTTGTGTGGGGAGGAAGAGGGAAGTGGGTGTGAAGAGGGAAGAGGAAGAGGAAGAGGGAGATGGGTTGTGTGAAGAGGGAAGAGGAAGTGGGAGATGGATTCTGTGGGAGGAAGAGGGAGATGGGTTGTGTGGGGAGGAAGAGGGAAGTGGGTTGTGTGAAGAGGGAAGAGGAAGAGGGAGATGTCTTGTGTGAAGAGGGAAGAGGAAGAGGGAGATGGGTTGTGTGAAGAGGGAAGAGGAAGAGGGAGATTGGTTGTGGGAAGAAGGAAGAGGGAGATGGGTTGTGTGAAGAGGGAAGAGGAAGAGGGAGATGTGTTGTGTGAAGAGGGAAGAGGAAGAGGGAGATGGATTGTGTGAAGAGGGAAGAGGAAGAGGAGATGTGTTGAGGGAAGAGGAAGAGGGCGATGGGTTGTGTGAAGAGGGAAGAGGGAGAGGGAGATGGGTTGTGTGAAGAGGGAAGAGGGAGATGGGTTGTGTGAAGAGGGAAGAGGAAGAGGGAGATGGGTTGTGTGAAGAGGGAAGAGGAAGAGGGAGATGGGTTGTGTGAAGAGAGAAGAGGAAGAGGGAGAGAAGAGGGAAGAGGAAGAGGGAGATGGGTTGTTTGAAGAGGGAAGAGGAAGAGGGAGATGGGTTGTGTGAAGAGGGAAGAGGAAGAGGGAGATGAGTTGTGTGAAGAGGGAACAGGAAGAGGGAGATGGGTTGTGTGAAGAGGGAAGAGGAAGAGGGAGATGGGTTGTGTGGGGAAGAGGAAGTGGGAGATGGGTTGTTTGTGGAGGAAGAGGGAGAGAGGTTGTGTGAGGGGGAAGAGGGAGTGGGGAGGAAGAGGGAGATGGGTTGTGTGGGGAGGAATAGGAGATGGGTAGAGGTTGTGTGGGGAGGAAGAGGGAAGTTGGTTGTGTGAAGAGGGAAGAGGAAGATGGGTTGTGTGGGGGGAAGAGGGAAGTTGGTTGTGTGAAGAGGGAAGAGGGAGATGGGTTGTGTGGGGAGGAAGAGGGAAGAGGAAGATGGGTAGAGGTTGTGTGGGGAGGAAGAGGGAAGTTGGTTGTGTGAAGAGGGAAGAGGGAGGTGGGTTGTGTGGGGAGGAAGAGAGAGATGGGTTGTGGGAGGAAGAGGGAGGAAGTTGGAGAGGGAGATGGGTTGTGTGGGGAGGAAGAGGGAGGAAGAGGGAGAGGGAGATGGGTTGTGTGGGGAGGAAGAGGGAGGAAGAGGGAGAGGGAGATGGGTTGTGTGGGGAGGAAGAGGGAGGTGGGTTGTGTGGGGAGGAAGAGGGTGGTGGGTTGTGTGGGGAGGAAGAGGGAGGTGGGTTGTGTGGGGAGGAAGAGGGAGGTGGGTTGTGTGGGGAGGAAGAGGGCGGTGGGTTGTGTGGGGAGGAAGAGGGAGGTGGGTTGTGGGGAGGAAGAGGGAGGTGGGGTGAGGAGTGAAGAGGGAAGAGGAAGAGGGAGATGGGTTGTGTGAAGAGGGAAGAGGAAGGGAGATGGGTTGTGTGAAGAGGGAAGAGGAAGAGGGAGATGGGTTTTGGGAAGAGGGAAGAGGAAGTGGGAGATGGGTGTGGGAAGAAGAGGGAGATGGTTGTGTGGGGAGGAAGAGGGAAGTGGGTTGTGTGAAGAGGGAAGAGGAAGAGGGAGATGGGTTGTGTGAAGAGGGACGAGGAAGAGGGAGATTGGTTGTGGGAAGAAGGAAGAGGGAGATGGGTTGTGTGAAGAGGAAGAGGGAGATGGGTTGTGTGAAGAGGGAAGAGGAAGAGGGAGATGGGTTGTGGGAAGAGGAAGAGGGAGATGGGTTGTGTGGGAAGAAGAGGGAGATGGGTTGTGTGGGGAGGAAGAGGGAAGTGGGTTGTGAAGAGGGAAGAGGAAGAGGGAGATGGGTTGTGTGAAGAGGGACGAGGAAGAGGGAGATTGGTTGTGGGAAGAAGGAAGAGGAGATGGGTTGTGTGAAGAGGAAGAGGGAGATGGGTTGTGTGAAGAGGGAAGAGGAAGAGGGAGATGGGTTGGGGAAGAGGAAGAGGGAGGTGGGAAGAAGAGGGAGATGGGTTGTGTGGGGAGGAAGAGGGAAGTGGGTTGTGTGAAGAGGGAAGAGGAAGAGGAGATTGGTTGTGGGAAGAAGGAAGAGGAAGAGTGAGATGGGTTGTGTGAAGAGGGAAGAGGAAGAGGGAGATGGGTTGTGTGAAGAGGGAACAGGAAGAGGGAGATGAGTTGTGTAAAGAGGGAACAGGAAGAGGGAGATGAGTTGTGTGAAGAGGGAACAGGAAGAGGGAGATGAGTTGTGTAAAGAGGGAACAGGAAGAGGGAGATGAGTTGTGTGAAGAGGGAACAGGAAGAGGGAGATGAGTTGTGTAAAGAGGGAACAGGAAGAGGGAGATGAGTTGTGTGAAGAGGGAACAGGAAGAGGGAGATGAGTTGTTAAAGAGGGAACAGGAAGAGGGAGATGGGTGTGAAGAGGGAAGAGGAAGAGGGAGATGGGTTGTGTGGGAAGAAGAGGAAGTGGGAGATGGGTTGTTTGTGGAGGAAGAGGGAGAGAGGTTGTGTGAGGGGGAAGAGGGAGGTGGGTTGTGTGGGGAGGAAGAGGGAGATGGGTTGTTTGGGGAGGAAGAGGGTGATGGGTTGTGTGGGGAGGAAGTGGGAGGTGGGTTGTGTAGAGAGGAAGAGGCAGATGGGTTGTTTGGGGAGGAAGAGGGAGATGGGTTGTTTGGGGAGGAAGTGGGAGGTGGGTTGTGTAGAGAGGAAGAGGGAGATGGGTTGTTTGGGGAGGAAGAGGGAGATGGGTTGTGTGGGGAGGAAGATGGAGAGAGGTTGTGTGAGGGGGAAGAGGGAAGTGGGTGTGTGGGGAGGAAGAGGGAGATGGGTTGTGAAGAGGGAAGAGGAAGAGGGAGATGGGTTGTGTGAAGAGGGAAGAGGAAGAGGGAGATGGGGTTGGGAAGAGGAAGTGGGAGATGGGTTGGGAAGTGGGAAAGGAAGGGAGATGGGTTGTGTGAAGAGGGAAGAGGAAGAGGGAGATGGGTTGTGTGAAGAGGGAAGAGGAAGAGGGAGATGGGTTGTGTGAAGAGGGAAGAGGAAGAGGGAGATGGGTTGTGTGAACAGGGAAGAGGAAGAGGGAGATGGGTTGTGTGAAGAGGAAGAGGGAGGGAGATGTGTTGTGGGAAGAGGGAACAGGAAGAGGAAGATGGGTTGTGTGGGAGGAAGAGGGAGATGGGTTGTGTAGAGAGGAAGAGGGAGAGGAGATGGGTTGTGTGGGGAGGAGAAGTTGGTTGTGTAGAGAGGAAGAGGGAGATGGGTTGTTTTGGGAGGAAGAGGGAGATGGGTTATGTGGGGAGGAAGAGGAAATGGGTAATGTGGGGAGGAAGAGGGAAATGGGTTGTGTGGGGAGGAAAAGGGAGGAAGAGGGAGAGGGAGATGGGTTGTGTGGGGAGGAGGGAGATGGGTTGTGTGGGGAGGAAGAGGGAGATGGGTTATGTGGGGAGGAAGAGGGAAATGGGATGTGGGGAGGAAGAGGGAAATGGGTTGTGTGGGGAGGAAAAGGAGGAAGAGGGAGAGGAGATGGGTTGTGTGGGGAGGAAGAGGGAGAGGGAGATGGGTTGTGTGGGGAGGAAGAGGGAGATGGGTTATGTGGGGAGGAAGAGGGAGGAAGAGGGAGAGGGAGATGGGTTGTGTGGGGAGGAAGAGGGAGGAAGAGGGAGAGGGAGATGGGTTGTGTGGGGAGGAAGAGGGAGGAAGAGGGAGAGGGAGATGGGTTGTGTGGGGAGGAAGAGGGAGGAAGAAGAGGGAGATGGGTTGTGTGGGGAGGAAGAAGGAGGAAGAGGGAGAGGGAGATGGGTTGTGTGGGGAGGAAGACGGAGGAAGAGGGAGAGGGAGATGGGTTGTGTGGGGAGGAAGAGGGAGATGGGTTGTGTGAAGAGGGAAGAGGAAGAGGGAGATGGGTTGTGTGAAGAGGGAAGAGGAAGAGGGAGATGGGTTTGTGAAGTGGGAAGAGGAAGTGGGAGAGAAGTGGGAAGAGGAAGGGAGATGGGTTGTGTGAAGAGGGAAGAGGAAGAGGGAGATGGGTTGTGTGAAGAGGGAAGAGGAAGAGGGAGATGGGTTGTGTGAAGAGGGAAGAGGAAGAGGGAGATGGGTTGTGTGAAGAGGGAAGAGGAAGAGGGAGATGGGTTGTGTGAAGAGGGAAGAGGAAGAGGGAGATGTGTTTGGGAAGAGGGAACAGGAAGAGGAAGATGGGTTGTGTGGGAGGAAGAGGGAGATGGGTTGTGTAGAGAGGAAGAGGGAGAGGGAGATGGGTTGTGTGGGGAGGAAGAAGAGAGGAAGAGGGAGATGGGTTGTTTTGGGAGGAAGAGGGAGATGGGTTATGTGGGGAGGAAGAGGGAAATGGGATGGGGAGGAAGAGGGAAATGGGTTGTGGGGAGGAAAATAGGAGGAAGAGGGAGAGGGAGATGGGTTGTGTGGGGAGGAAGAGGGAGATGGGTTGTGTGGGGAGGAAGAGGGAGATGGGATGTGGGGAGGAAGAGGGAAATGGGTTAATGTGGGGAGGAAGAGGGAAATGGGTTGTGTGGGGAGGAAAAGGAGGAAGAGGGAGAGGGAGATGGGTTGTGTGGGGAGGAAGAGGGAGATGGGTTGTGTGGGGAGGAAGAGGGAGGAAGAGGGAGAGGGAGATGGGTTGTGTGGGGAGGAAGAGGAGAGGGAGATGGGTTTGTGGGGAGGAAGAGGGAGATGGGTTATGTGGGGAGGAAGAGGGAGGAAGAGGGAGAGGGAGATGGGTTGTGTGGGGAGGAAGAGGGAGGAAGAGGGAGGGGAGATGGGTTGTGTGGGGAGGAAGAGGGAGGAAGAGGGAGATGGGTTGTTGGGGAGGAAGAGGGAGGAAGAGGGAGAGGGAGATGGGTTGTGTGGGGAGGAAGAAGGAGGAAGAGGAGAGGGAGATGGGTTGTGTGGGGAGGAAGACGGAGGGAAGAGGGAGAGGAGATGGGTTGTGTGGGGAGGAAGAGGGAGATGGGTTGTGTGGGGAGGAAGAGGGAGGAAGAGGGAGAGGGAGATGGATTGTGTGGGGAGGAAGAGGAAGTTGGGTGTGGGGAGGAAGATGGAGATGGGGATGGGTTGTGTGGGAGGAAGAGGAGGTTGTGTGGGGAGGAAGAGGGAGAGGGAGATGGGTAGTAATTGGAGATGGCTTGTATGGGGAGGAAGATGGAGAGAGTGAGGAGGAAGAGGAAGGTGGGTTGTGTGGGGAGGAAGAGGGAGAAGAGGTTGTGTGGGGAGGAAGAGGAGTTGGTTGTGTGAAGAGGAAGAGGGAGGTGGGTTGTGTTTGGAGGAAGAGGGAGATGGGTTGTTGGAGATGGGTTGTGGGAAAGGAAGAGGGAGATGGGTTGTGTGGGAAGAAGAGGGAGATGGGTTGTGTGGGGAGGAAGAGGGAAGTGGGTTGTGTGAAGAGGGAGGGAAGAGGAAGAGGAGATGGGTTGTGTGAAGAGGGAAGAGGAAGTGGGAGATGGATTCTGTGGGAGGAAGAGGGAGATGGGTTGTGTGGGAGGAAGAGGGAAGTGGGTTGTGTGAAGAGGAAGAGGAAGAGGGAGATGTCTTGTGTGAAGAGGGAAGAGGAAGAGGGAGATGGGTTGTGTGAAGAGGAAGAGGAAGAGGGAGATTGGTTGTGGGAAGAAGGAAGAGGGAGATGGGTTGTGTGAAGAGGAAGAGGGAAGAGGAAGAGGAAGAGGGAGATGGATTGTGTGAAGAGGGAAGAGGAAGAGGGAGATGTGTTGAGGGAAGAGGAAGAGGGCGATGGGTTGTGTGAAGAGGGAAGAGGGAGAGGGAGATGGGTTGTGTGAAGAGGGAAGAGGGAGATGGGTTGTGTGAAGAGGGAAGAGGAAGAGGGAGATGGGTTGTGAAGAGGGAAGAGGAAGAGGGAGATGGTTGTGTGAAGAGAGAAGAGGAAAAAAGGGAGATGGGTTGTGTGAAGAGGGAAGAGGAAGAGGGAGATGGGTTGTGTGAAGAGGGAAGAGGAAGAGGGAGATGAGTTGTGTGAAGAGGAACAGGAAGAGGGAGATGGGTTGTGTGAAGAGGGAAGAGGAAGAGGGAGATGGGTTGTGTGAAAGGAAGTGGGAATGGGTTGTTTGTGGAGGAAGAGGGAGAGAGGTTGTGTGAGGGGAAGAGGGAGGTGGGTTGTGTGGGGAGGAAGAGGGAGATGGGTTGTGTGGGGAGGAAAGGGAGGGGTAGAGGTTGTGTGGGGAGGAAGAGGGAGGTGGGTTTGTGAAGAGGAAGAGGGAAGGGGGAAGAGGGAGGTTGGTTGTGTGAAGAGGGAAGAGGGAGATGGGTTGTGTGGGGAGGAAGAGGGAAGGGAAGATGGGTTGTGTGGGGAGGAAGAGGGAAGTTGGTTGTGGGAAGAGGAAGAGGGAGGTGGGTTGTGTGGGGAGGAAGAGAGAGATGGGTTGTGTGGGAGGAAGAGGGAGGAAGTTGGAGAGGGAGATGGGTTGTGTGGGGAGGAAGGGAGGAAGAGGGGAGGGAGATGGGTTGTGTGGGGAGGAAGAGGGAGGAGAGGGAGATGGGTTGTGTGCGGAGGAAGAGTGAGATGGGTGTGGGGTTGAAGAGGGGGAAGGAGGGAGATGGGTTGTGTGGGGAGGAAGAGGGAGGAAGAGGAAGAGGGAGATGGGTTGTGGGGAGGAAGAGGAGAAGAGGAAGAGGGAGATGGGTTGTGGGGGAGGGAAGAGGAAGAGGGAGATGGGTTGTGGGAAGAAAGAGGAGATGGGTTGTGTGGGGAGGAAGAGGGAAGTGGGTTGTGTGAAGAGGGAAGAGGAAGAGGGAGATGGGTTGTGTGAAGAGGGACGAGGAAGTGGGAGATTGGTTGTGGGAAGAAGGAAGAGGAGATGGGTTGTGTGAAGAGGAAGAGGGAGATGGGTTGTGTGAAGAGGAAGAAGAGGAAGTGGGAGAGAGGGAAGAGGAAGAGGGAGATGGGTTGTGTGGGAAGAAGAGGGAGATGGGTTGTGTGGGGAGGAAGAGGGAAGTGGGTTGTGTGAAGAGGGAAGAGGAAGAGGGAGATGGTTGTGGGAAGAAGGAAGAGGGAGATGGGTTGTGTGAAAGAAGAGGAAGATGAGATGTGTTGTGTGAAGAGGGAAGAGGAAGAGGGAGATGGGTTGTGTGAAGAGGGAAGAGGAAGAGGGAGATGGGTTGTGTGTGGGAAGAGGAAGAGGGAGATGGGTTGTGGAAGAGGAAGAGGAAGAGGGAGATGTTGTGTGAAGAGGGAACAGGAAGAGGGAGATGGTTGTGTAAAGAGGGAACAGGAAGAGGGAGATGAGTTGTGTGAAGAGGGAACAGGAAGAGGGAGATGAGTTGTGTAAAGAGGGAACAGGAAGAGGGAGATGAGTTGTGTGAAGAGGGAACAGGAAGAGGGAGATGAGTTGTGTAAAGAGAGGAACAGGAAGAGGAGATGAGTTGTGTGAAGAGGGAACAGGAAGAGGGAGATGAGTTGTGTAAAGAGGAACAGGAAGAGGGAGATGGGTTGTGTGAAGAGGGAACAGGAAGAGGGAGATGGGAAGAAGAGGAAGTGGAGATGGGTTGTGTGGGGAGGAAGAGGGAGATGGGTTGTTTGGGGAGGAAGAGGGAGATGGGTTGTGTGGGAGGGGAGGAAGAGGGGAGAGGTTGTGGGGAGGGGGAAGAGGGAAGAGGTGGGTTGTGTGGGGAGGAAGAGGGAGATGGGTTGTGTGGGGAGGGAAGAGGAAGAGGGGGAGATGGGTTGTGAAGGAAGAGAAGAAGAGGAAAGAGGGAGATGGGTTGTGGGAAGAGGGAAGAGGAAGAGGAGATGGGTTGTTGTGGAAGAGGAAGAGGGAGATGGGTTGTGTGAAGAGGGAAGAGGAAGAGGAGAGTGAAGAGGGAGGAAGGGAGAAGGGAGATGGGTTGTGGAAGAGGAAGAGGGAGATGGGTTGTGTAGAGGGAGGAAGAGGGGAGATGGGTTGTTTGTGGGGAGGAGGGGAGATGGGTTGTGTAGAGGGAGAGGGAGATGGGTTGTGTGGGGAGGAGGAGATGGGGATGGGTTGGTGGGAGGAAGAGGAAATTAGGTTGTGTGGGGAGGAGAGGGAGATGGGTTGTGTGGGTAGTAATATGGAGATGGCTTGTATGGGGAGGAAGATGGAGAGAGGTTGTGTGAGGAGGAAGAGGAAGGTGGGTTGTGTGGGGAGGAAGAGGGAGATGGGTAGAGGTTGTGTGGGGAGGAAGAGGGAAGTTGGTTGTGTGAAGAGGGAAGAGGGAGGTGGGTTGTGTTTGGAGGAAGAGGGAGATGGGTTGTGTGAAGAGGGAAGAGGAAGAGGGAGATGGGTTGTGGGAAGAGGAAGAGGGAGATGGGTTGTGTGGGAAGAAGAGGGAGATGGGTTGTGTGGGGAGGAAGAGGGAAGTGGGTTGTGTGAAGAGGGAAGAGGGAAGAGGGAGATGGGTTGTGTGAAGAGGGAAGAGGAAGTGGGAGATGGATTCTGTGGGAGGAAGAGGGAGATGGGTTGTGTGGGGAGGAAGAGGGAAGTGGGTTGTGTGAAGAGGGAAGAGGAAGAGGGAGATGTCTTGTGTGAAGAGGGAAGAGGAAGAGGGAGATGGGTTGTGTGAAGAGGGAAGAGGAAGAGGGAGATTGTTGTGGGAAGAAGGAAGAGGGAGATGGGTTGTGTGAAGAGGAAGAGGAAGAGGGAGATGTGTTGTGTGAAGAGGGAGAGGAAGAGGGAGATGGGTTGTGTGAAGAGGGAAGAGGAAGAGGGAGATGTGTTGTGTTGTGTGAAGAGGGAAGAGGAAGAGGGAGATGGGTTGTGTGAAGAGGGAAGAGGGAGATGGGTTGTGTGAAGAGGGAAGAGGAAGAGGGAGATGGGTTGTGTGAAGAGGGAAGAGGAAGAGGGAGATGGGTTGTGTGAAGAGGGAAGAGGAAGAGGGAGATGGGTTGTGTGAAGAGGGAAGAGGAAGTGGGAGATGGATTCTGTGGGAGGAAGAGGGAGATGGGTTGTGTGGGGAGGAAGAGGGAAGTGGGTTGTGTGAAGAGGGAAGAGGAAGAGGGAGATGTCTTGTGTGAAGAGGGAAGAGGAAGAGGGAGATGGGTTGTGTGAAGAGGAAGAGGAAGAGGGAGATGGTTGTGGGAAGAGGAAGAGGGAGATGGGTTGTGTGAAGAGGAAGAGGAAGAGGGAGATGTTGTGTGAAGAGGGAAGAGGAAGAGGGAGATGGATTGTGTGAAGAGGGAAGAGGAAGAGGAGATGTGTTGAGGGAAGAGGAAGAGGGCGATGGGTTGTGTGAAGAAGGGAAGAGGGAGAGGGAGATTGGTTGTGGGAAGAGGGAAGAGGAGATGGGTTGTGTGAAGAGGGAAGAGGAGAGGGAGATGGGTTGTGTGAAGAGGGAAGAGGAAGAGGGAGATGGGTTGTGTGAAGAGGAAGAGGAAGAGGGAGATGGGTTGTGTGAAGAGGGAAGAGGAAGAGGGAGATGGGTTGTTTGAAGAGGGAAGAGGAAGAGGGAGATGGGTTGTGTGAAGAGGGAAGAGGAAGAGGGAGATGAGTTGTGTGAAGAGGGAACAGGAAGAGGGAGATGGGTTGTGTGAAGAGGGAAGAGGAAGAGGGAGATGGGTTGTGTGGGAAGAAGAGGAAGTGGGAGATGGGTTGTTTGTGGAGGAAGAGGGAGAGAGGTTGTGTGAGGGGGAAGAGGGAGGTGGGTTGTGTGGGGAGGAAGAGGGAGATGGGTTGTGTGGGGAGGAATAGGGAGATGGGTAGAGGTTGTGTGGGGAGGAAGAGGGAAGTTGGTTGTGTGAAGAGGGAAGAGGAAGATGGGTTGTGTGGGGGGGAAGAGGGAAGTTGGTTGTGTGAAGAGGGAAGAGGGAGATGGGTTGTGTGGGGAGGAAGAGGGAAGAGGAAGATGGGTAGAGGTTGTGTGGGGAGGAAGAGGGAAGTTGGTTGTGTGAAGAGGGAAGAGGGAGGTGGGTTGTGTGGGGAGGAAGAGAGAGATGGGTTGTGTGGGAGAAAAGGGAGGAAGTTGGAGAGGGAGATGGGTTGTGTGGGGAGGAAGAGGGAGGAAGAGGGAGAGGGAGATGGGTTGTGTGGGGAGAAAGAGGGAGGAAGAGGGAGAGGGAGATGGGTTGTGTGGGGAGGAAGAGTGAGATGGGTTATGTGGGGAGGAAGAGGGAGGAAGAGGGAGAGGGAGATGGGTTGTGTGGGGAGGAAGAGGGAGGAAGAGGGAGAGGGAGATGGGTAGTGTGGGGAGGAAGAGGGAGATGGGTTATGTGGGTAGGAAGAGGAGATGGGTTGTGTGGGGAGGAAGAGGGAGATGGGTTATGTGGGGAGGAAGAGGGAAATGGGTAATGTGGGGAGGAAGAGGGAAATGGGTTGTGTGGGGAGGAAAAGGGAGGAAGAGGGAGAGGGAGATGGGTTGTGTGGGGAGGAAGAGGGAGATGGGTTGTGTGGGGGGAGGAAGAGGGAGGAAGAGGGAGAGGGAGATGGGTTGTGTGGGGAGGAAGAGGGAGAGGGAGATGGGTTGTGTGGGGAGGAAGAGGGAGATGGGTTATGTGGGGAGGAAGAGGGAGGAAGAGGGAGAGGGAGATGGGTTGTGTGGGGAGGAAGAAGGAGGAAGAGGGAGAGGGAGATGGGTTGTGTGGGGAGGAA